>NC_052636.1:1390000-1540935 GCF_016161935.1 Mauremys reevesii
ACCCCTCATCCTCAGCCCCACAGCCCTCACCCCAAACCTCTGCCTAGCCCTGAGCCCCTCCTGCATCATGAACCCCTCATCCCCAGCCAGAGCCCTCATCCCCACACCCTAATCCTCAGCCCCAGCCTTGAGCCCCCCCGTAGCCTGAACCCCTCATCCCCAGCCCTCACCCCACAGCCCAACCCTCTGCCCTACCCCTGATCCCCCTCCTGCATCATGTACCCCTCATCCTCAGCCCCACAGCCCTCACCCTGCACTCCCTCCTATCCCCAAACTCGCTCCCGCTTCCCATACACCCCTTCCCAACCCCAATCTCCATCCCAAAGCCTGCACCCTTCACCCCCTCCTGCACACTGTCACGGAGTATAGGGGAGTCAGGCCCTGCACCCCCGGGCTCCCTGCCGATTCACCAGGACTCTCACCCAGCCAGTAAAGCAGGTTTATTTAGACGACAGGAACACAGTCCAACACAGGTCTTGCAGGCACAGATAACCGGATCCCCCCTGTTAGGTCCATCTTGGGGCCCCATACCCCCATCGGGGATCAGAGCTCGGTCACCCTGCCTCCCCTCCTTTGCCCCAGCCAACTCCAGTCTGCCCAACCCCCTCCGGCCCCTCCTCTCTGCTCAGCTTCTTTCCCAGGCCAGGAGGTCACCTGACCCCTTTGTCTCCAACACCTTTAGCCAGCACCTTTGCAGGGAGGGGCCCGGCCATCAGTTGCCAGGAGACAGAGCTTCAGGCATTTGGCTGCATGGCCTTTTGCTGCTAGATACTTAGGATCTGTACCCAGCCCCCAGTGCGAACAGTCCCACTTCGTCACACACACCCCCTGCCCCAGCCCAGAGCCTGCACCCAGCACCCAAACTCCATCCCAAAGCCTGCACCCTGCACCTCTCCTGCACCCTAACCCCAGCCCAGGATCTGCACCCCAGACCTCCCCCACCGAGCCCCCTCCCAGAGCCATAGGCAGGTGGGGCAGAGTTTGGGGGGGCGGGTTCTGGGCACCACCAAAATTTTTACAAACTTGCCACCCGTGTCATCAGCTCCAGGTGGGGTACCCTGAGGCAAAAAACTACCTGTGCCTGACATCCTCTAGGGCTGCACATGGCGTACCACCATATGCCCAGTCTGGGCGGCGGAACGGGGTGATGACTGACTCCCTCGCTTCACGGCAATCTGCGCCAGAGATGTCCATGAAACTCTTGTGGAGATACAGGGCAATCCGCTGCCGCAGGTTCTTTGGCAGAGCTGCTGTGTTTCTTGCCCCATTAAGGGCAACTTTCCTGCACTACTCTGCTGTCGCGGGAGGGGCGGTGGGGACCATTGCTGCACACAGGCGACCCACATAACGGCCAGGGGGGAAGCTGCAGTCTTGGAGAAACCCTCCCTTGAGTCCCTGCTCGCTCTCAGCAGCGAGATCTTCCAGAATGAACACAGCCTGCGGGAAATGTGGGCAGAGGAATGATGATAAGGCCCCCCCTAGGGTGCTGTTTCTCCCCAAGAGCCCCATGCCCAGTGTACAGTAGGGTCCTGGAACAGTGATTTCCCCTGCCCCCGCTGTTACCATTCTGGGGGGCTTGTGGCTGACGTGTGCTTGCCTGGGTTTAGCCAGTTAGTGATGGGTATGTGAATAGTGGCTGTCTTTAAATCACTGCATCAGTGGTCTGTGTGCTGCAACCAATCCTGCTTCTGTAAAATGCTGCATTTTGGCTGCACGGAGATGATCTTGGGATCCCAGCCTCCCTCTGGGTTATCACTGGCTGAACGGCTGCGCAGAATTAGCAAGCGGCCCTAAAGAACTCAAGAGAACTTTCTGCATGAGGTCATGACGCACTCTGCGGCTGAAAAACAAGAACTGAAGGAGGGGTCGGACAGCGAGAAGAGGGACCGAAAGGAGAACTCGGTGCGCTGGAACGAAGCCATGGAGCGGCTTTTAAACTTGATGGAGTGCCAAGCGGGCATGCTGCAGGCGCTACTAGCACTGCACACCAAGCAGCTCCGCGACCGCCCTCCCCTGCAGCCGCTGTCGCAAAACTTTCCCATTCACCCCCCAGCCACCGCCAGCACACGCTTATCAACCTCCTGGATCCAGTCTGTACCCGCTGCATTCCATTCCTGCCCCATCACAGTCCAGCCCTGCCAACGCCCAGTGCCCAGGGCACTCGACACCCGTCCCGCTGTAGTTTATTCCGGCTGAAGTACAGCACCTGCTGCACTGCACTCCAGAGTCTAAGCTGCATATGATACCTAGACATACACAAATCTTTAACCATCCCGGGACCCCATCTCCTCATGGGCCCCTCCCTTCCCCCACCCCCACAGTGCTGATGTGGTGTTTCTTTTTCTCTCTGCCGGTGGTTGCTTTTAATAAAATCATAGTTTTGGGTTGAAAGCAAACACAGCTTTGCAAAGAAACACGCAATTCTCTTAAACCTTTATAGAGCATCGTCTGCCCCAATCACAATCCCCTCCTCGCATTCCAAGCACTGCGCTCCTGGGCACAGCCACAAATATTAGTGGCTTTTAGCTTCAAATTGCTGCCTCCAGCCATCCCTGAGCCTTCTGGCCCCACACTCCGCCCCTCTAATAGCCCTGGTCTCTGGATGTTCAAATTCAGCCTCCAGGTGCCCAGCCTCAGCTGTCCAGCCCTGAGTGAAGCTCTCACTGTTCCCTTCACAAATATTCTGGGGTGTACAGCACATGGCTGTTAGCATAGGGATATTGCCATGGGCCAGGTCCAGCCTTCCATCTAGGCAGCGCCAGCAGGGCCTTGAAATGGCCAAAAGCACACAACAGTCATGCTGCACTCGCTCAGCCTGTTGTTGAACTGCTCCTTGCTGCTGTCAAGATGCCCTGTGTATGGCTTCATAAGCCACGGCATTAAGGGGTAGGCAGGGTTTTCCAGGATCACAATGGGCATTTTGACTTCCCCTACAGTGATCTTCTGGGCCAGGAAGAAAGTCCCTGCTTCCAGCTTCCTGAATAGACCAGTGTTCTGAAAGATGCGTGCGTTGTGCCCCTTTTCGGATCAGTCTGTGAAATGCACACGGTCCTTTGGCATAAGTGGCACCTGGGAGAAACACTCCTACCTGATGCATTGGTGATACAGTGGTGAGCATAGCTGCCTTCTAAGCAGTTCACCCGGATTCGATTCCCGGCCAATGCAGGGCTGTGCCCTTTTCTTGGCCGGGAATTGGTTTAATTTCAGTCCCGTTGTATCAGTGTGACGTTATTGATATAAATGGGGACCATATAGAACATGGGTTGCAACCAAGGTCCTGTAGTGGCACCAAATCTTAAGTGAAGGGGGTCATATAAGGTGTCTAAGACCAGGTTCTGGGTTGCTGGTTATGATTATGCTGTCTGTGTGTCTGTGTATCATTTTGTAGTTGAAGTTATAAGTATTGGCTCTGTACTACCTGTATTTTGTATTATGCTCTGCTTCTGGGAAATATCCCAGACAAGCTGGTGTTAGCCCTGCCTAGCCTGCTTGATGGCCCATTAAGGACCATCAGCTACACAATTGACCCATGGAGAGAAGGCAGACACACCTTGTGACTCAGCAAAGTATGCAGAGACTTGTCCATGTGACTGCAGACTCCATTTTGGCTGTAATTTTCCACAGTGTGGACAAAGAGATTCTTACACCTGGAAAAGTCTATATAAGGCTGATGCATCATCTCCATCTTGTCTTCAATCCTGCTTCTGACCTCTGGAGGGACTTTGCTACAAACTGAAGCTTTACACAAGGGACTGAATGACCCATCCCAGTGGGGGATGTATTCCAGAGACTTAAACCTGCAGTTTACTCCAGCACTGCTGCAAGCCTGAACTAAGAACATTGCCATTACTCTATGTAATTGATTCCATTTAACCAATTCTAGCTCTCATCTCTACCTTTTTCCCTTTGTAAATAAACCTTTAGATTTTAGATTCTAAAGGATTGGCAACAGCGTGATTTGTGGGTAAGATCTGATGTGTATATTGACCTGGGTCTGGGGCTTGGTCCTTTGGGATCGAGAGAACCTTTTTCTTTTATTGGGGTGTTGGTTTTCATAACCATACATCCCCAGGACGAGTGGGACTGGTGGTGATACTGGGAGACTGGAGTGTCTAAGGAAATTGCTTGTGTGACTTGTGGTTAGCCAGTGGGGTGAGACCAAAGTCCTCTTTGTCTGGCTGGTTTGGTTTGCCTTAGAGGTGGAAAAACCCCAGCCTAGGGCTGTGACTGCCCTGTTTGAGCAATTGGTCCTGAATTGGCACTCTCAGTTGGGTCCCGCCAGAATCGCTCCGTCACAGTGGCGTAGTCGGCAGGATCCACAGAACCAGGTCAATTAAGCTTTGGGTCAGAACCCCACGCTATCCAAATTTTAACTTTGGGATTGAGAGTTTGGTTGGTTAAAGATCAGTGACCATGAGACAGAAAGCATCAGGAAAAGCAAGGAAACGGCAAGCCTTGAGAGACAGCCTGTGGTTTGAATATGAGCAAAAACTGGCAGAAATTCGAATGGAAGAGATGCAAGCCTTGGCCCAGCTGGAGAAGGAGGCTGCTGAGAGAGAAAAAGAGGCTGCTGAGAGAGAAGAAAAAGCTCGTAAGGGGCGTCTGGAGCTGCTGGCTGCTGAGGAGAAAACTCGACAGATGCAACAGGAGACTCACAAGATGCAACAAGAAACTGCCAGACTTCAGCTCCAAGTCAAAAAAGCAGTGGAAGAACGGCAGAGACTGTATCCTCTGGAAAATCCAGTTTATAACTGTGTTGATATGTGGTATTACTCTGGGCAGTTCTCTGTGTTTAACCCGTTTTGCTATGGCTATGGAGAGGGGGATTCTAACCTGGTGGGAAATAGCTGTTTGTCTGTGCAAATAAGCGGTGTGTCTGGGAATGAAGTTTCTGAATGTCTGTCTGATGTCTCAGAAGTGAATCTGGAGTTAGATCAAGAGCAGAAGGATCTCATTGGTGAGGAAAATGTTTCTCAACAGCAAATTAAAGTAGATGGTCAGGTTAAAGCCCTAACTGAGGAAGGAGAGGGTAAATTTGTGATAGGTGATGGATTGGTGGCTAGTGCAGATTGTAGAAGTGAACCTGAAATGGGTAACTGTGATTTGCTGGAAGTAGCTCAGTGTAGTGAAAAAAGCAGCAGCTTATCCATTGGGAGTGGCCATGTGCCTGGTAGGGAAAGTTTGGAGGAGCCTAGGCAGCCTTGTGAGCTGATGGCTGTGTCTAGACAGCAGTTTGGGAAGGGAGGGATAGTGGAAGAGGAGTGTCCCTGTCCCTTACCTGTGTCCTGTGTGGAGAAATGTGACAGTGAAGGAAATGTGCCTGTGTCGGTCAGGGGTATTGACTTGCCTATGGAGGAATCTACCCCAGTCTCCAAGCAGTTGTCTGTCAACAGCCCTGTGTGCTGGGACAAGGGAAATGAGATCCCAAGCTGTGTGTCTGGGGAAGGACAATGTGTCTCCGGCTTTTCTGTGTCTGTGGAGCAGACAGAAGGTGCCTTTCAGCCTGTGATGGTTGAGGGTAATTCAGTTGTCTCGGAGTTGGTTGTAAATACAGCTAAGGCCCAGGAAGGGAATGGTTCTAAGTTTGTGTCTGCTGGGGGGAATGGCTCTGTGACTAGGTTGCATCCAGTTAGTGCCATAGCAAAATCCCAGAGACCAGACGATTCTGGTGCTTGTAGTTTGCCAGTTGCTAATGTGTGGTTGGAAAAGGGTGTAGCAACGCTGTCTGATCAGGGTGATACCCCAGCCAGGCACAAGGAGAGCATGAAGGTGATTTAATTGTTACCTACTGACAGTTTGACAACTTGTAGCAAGAAGGAAAAGATTCCTGAACTTGTTCCAGGCCAGGGAAAGGAGAGTGCTTCTAACCTGTTACCTAGGAAGTCTATAAGTTTGCCTGACAGGGGATTGTGTAGAGATCTGCCTGATGGGCCAGAGGTGATTCTGGATGTAAGTGAGACCCAGCAAGAGTCTGTGGTTGCTCAGGGAAGTGTTCCTTTAGAGCAAGCCCTAGGTGAAGAGGGTGAGAGCAGAATTTCTGAGAGGGGTGAATTGCTGCTTAGAAAAGCTCAGAGGGAAAGAAATCCTCATGGTAGCCTGTGCAAGCAGTTTACTGCAACTGAAGGGTGTGAAAGTGATTTAATCAAGAAAGTTTCAGTTCCTAACAGCCAGAAATTTTCTGTTGTGAATGGATCCACTGACTTTCCTTTTGAGAGATCCAGTGTGGGCAGCTTTGAAAAGGTCTCAGATGGAGTAGGAGCTGTTAAGAAAGTTAAGCAGCCGTATAACCAGGTGGCTGTGTGTGGCCAGCGTGTTGGGAAGACAAAGGTGTTGGAACAGAAATGTCTCCATGCTGAATCTGTAAGTGAGCAGTCTGTGCTTCAGGGGCTGAGGACAGATTGGGTTACTGGTGTTTCAGAGCAGAACAGTTTTATGGCTGAACTCTTAAGGATGCAGGGCAGAGCAAGCCAGCTCTCACGCTCAGCCCCTTTGGATTTGTGTGGTATCTCTGTAAGACAAAGTCCAGCCCTAAAATCCATAGCAGCTAAGAAGTTAAAAGCTAGTGTTTGTGTTGATGCCAATTACCTGGCTGGCTGGGAGAAGAAAGACCTGCTAATAGCTGTTAGCACAGAGAGCCCACCCCATCAGCCAGTGACTTCTGTTAAGCAAGAGAAATCAGGGTTTAATCCTGCAGGACTCTCACTCATTAGCCCCCTCCCCGTATAACCTCCCCATCTCAGCGACCCCGGCCACCGACCCTGAGTCCTTGCTGCATCCTCCCGCCCAGAGCAGGGCCCCTTCCCAGGCACACATGGGCACTTTGTTGATGATGCCACAGGCTGGTGGTGTAGCCTGGACAGTGTTTACACCGATAAGATGACGTGTTGGGGTGCAGCTCACCCTTGTACATGGCTACTCACCGTTACTGGAGGAGATGAAATTGGGTGAAACACACAGACACTTGATTTATAGTTGAAATCATAGGCAAGGCTCAATACACGTAACGATTACAGTCAGAGAAGTATAGTAAAGAGGGGCTTGCACTGTGCGGACTTACAAGCTATGGACACCATATGGATCGAGGCGCAAGGGAGCCCATCAGACGGGAGGCCCTGCTTCAGTTTACACTGTCCCAGGGACCTGACAAAATGAAAAACTGGTCACTAGGAGACGTATTTTCTCCGCTTCCTTATGGTAATAGGATGGCGATATACCACATCTGCTCCTTTGCTCTGATTACAATAATGTCAATAGCTGCCCCAAACCATACCTGGCCTTTGGGAAGTCCATAATTAAGCATCAAGCCTCAATACTCATGATTTACATCACTGATTTATTAATCATTCTAATATATGAATGCATCCAACTGCTGAGATACTTCATAGCAAACTAATTGCTAGAGCCCGCCCCAGACTTCCTTCTTTCAGAATCCTGTGGCGTATTCCACCCGCTTGTGGTTCCTCATTAGTCTCTCAAATTGAGGGTGCGAAATATCTGATCTGGGATTGTCTCCTTAGGCCTATTCAGGTAAATCCCACCTCCCACAAAGGCTCCACCTAATACAACACCACTGGCCATCACAGACAGCCCCTCTCCAGTGCATTATCAACGATCTACAAGCTATCCTGGAAAATGATCCCTCACTCTCACAGAGCTTGGGAGGCAGGCCAGGTCCTCGCTTGCAGACAACCCCCGAACCTGAAGCAAATACTCACCAGCAACTACACACCACACCACAGAAACACCAACCCAGGAACCAATCTCTGTAGCAAACCTCATTGCCTACTCTGTCCCCAGATCTACTCTAGCGACACCATCAGAGGACCCAACCACATCAGCCACACCATCAAGGGCTCATTCACCTGCACGTCTACTAATGTGATATATGCCATCATGTGCCAGCAGTGCCCCTCTGCCATGTACGTTGGCCAAACCGGACAGTCTCTAGGTAAAAGAATAAATGGACACAAATTGGACATCAGGAATGGTAACATACACAAGCCAGTAGGTGAACACTTCAATCTCCCTGGTCATTCTATAACAGATTTCAAAGTCACTATTCTTGAACAAAAAAACTTCACAAACAGCCTTCGAAGAGAAACAGCAGAACTAAAATTCATTTTCAAATTTAACACCATTAACCTGGGCTTGAATAGAGCTGGGAGTGGCTGGCTCATTACAGAAGCAGCTTCACCTCTCTTGGAATTGACACCTCCTCATCTATTATTGGGAGTGGGCTACATCCACCCTGATTGAATTGGCCCTATCAACACTGGTTCTCCACTTGTGAGGTAACTCCCTCCTCCTCATGTGTCAGTATATAATGCCTGCACCTGTAACTTTCGCTCCATGCACCTGAAGAAGTGAGGTTGTTTTACCCACGAAAGCTTATACCCAAATAAATCTGTTAGTCTTTAAGGTGCCACCAGACTCCTTGATGTTTTTGTGGATACAGACTGACACAGCTACCCCCCGATCCTTGACAATTCTAACATAGCCTAACATAATTCTCTAACCAATTATATCCCACTACGTAATTTACTCACACCTAGCAACATGAATTTTACAGCAGATAGAAACAATTAGAGAACCAGACTGATTAACAAGGTAAAAGTGGTGACCATAAAGATAAGACAATAAAGAAAAGAGAGTTTGACAACCACAGCCATTGATAAGGGATTTATTGCCAGAGAGGATGATTTATAATAATAATACTAACTCTTCTGCCACTTTCAGCCAAGGAAGCTGGCCTTGGTATTCTACTGCTTAAAAATGAGCAGGGATTACAACCATGGAATATTCTTTGTGACGAGTATCCCACAAATTCCACTGACCTCCCTTCTTTTCTTTGCCTGGAGTAGGGTTTCCAGTTTCCAAACCTGATGTGATCTCGCAGCTGGAACGAGGGGAAGAGCCGTGGGTCCCGGACCTCCAGGCCTCTGAGAAAGAAGTGCTCCCGAGAGCTGCCTGCACAGGTGAGGACTTGGTTAAACCAACTCAACAACTGTTTAGGAATGCAGGAAACATTTGGGATGCCCTACAAAGACCCTGTGAGCTCTCCAAGCTCAGGATTGTTCCTTGCAGATGTGGAATCATTATGGCAGATGTCACTCATGGTTTCCCTCCTACCCTGACTGACAACTGGCAGCAGGTCCCTCCCCAGTCTCGCTTTCCCCTGAGTGTTCTCGTGAGATACAGACCAAAACTGATCTCTTCCTCTCTCCTCTGGGGAAGGGTTTGGGGAAAATCAGCTCCTGAGAGGTTTGATCTCTCCCATATATATTTTGGTTTTTTCATCCCTTTTTCTATTCCTCTCTCTGAGATTTCCTTTCTTTCTGGCACAGGGAGTGACCTATGCTTGGATTCTCTCTGTCTCCCATCAGGTGATGGGATGGTGAGTGAGAATGAGAAACTCCAGCAGGAAGATGCTCAGCAAGTAGAACCACATGGAACGTTATCAGGAAGATCCAAAGGGAATGTTTCCAGGAGTTGTGCACTCCCAGAAAAAGCAAAAGCCTGTGAGACGCAGCAGATGCCAGAGGAAAACTTCAGTAGCCACTCAGACCTTATAACCCGTGACAGAATCCACTTGGAAGGGAGACGCTACACATGCCATGAGTGTGGAAAAATCTTCCATTGGAGCTCACACCTTATCATACATCGTAGAATCCACACAGGAGAGACGCCCTACACATGCTCTGAGTGCGGGAAAAGCTTTAAGGACAGCTCTACCCTGAGTGCACATAGGAGAATCCACACGGGTGAGAAACCTTATGGATGCGCTGAGTGCGGGAAAAGCTTTAGTCACCGTTCAAACCTTATCTCACATCAGAGAATCCACACAGGAGAGAAGCCCTACACATGCTCTGAGTGCGGGAAAAGCTTTAAGGACAGCTCTGCCCTGAGCGCACATAGGAGAATCCACATGGGTGAGAAACCTTATGGATGCTCTGAGTGCGGGAAAAGCTTCAGTCAGCGTTCACACCTTATCACACATCGTAGAACCCACACAGGAGAGATGCCCTACACATGCTCTGAGTGTGGGAAAAGCTTTAATCACAGCTCTGTCCTGAGCAGACATCAGGGAATCCACACGGGTGAGAAACCTTATGGATGCTCTGAGTGCGGGAAAAGCTTCAGTCAGCGTTCACACCTTATCACACATCGTAGAACCCACACAGGAGAGATGCCCTACACATGCTCTGAGTGTGGGAAAAGCTTTAATCACAGCTCTGACCTGAGCAGACATCAGGGAATCCACACAGGTGAGAAACCTTATGGATGCTCTGAGTGTGGGAAAAGCTTCAGTCAGTGTTCAAACCTTATCATACATAAGAGAATCCACACAGGAGTGAAGCCCTACACATGCTCTGAGTGCGGGAAAAGCTTTAAGCAGAGCTCTGCCCTGAGCAGACATAGGAGAATCCACACGGGTGAGAAACCTTATGGATGTGCTGAGTGCGGGAAAAGCTTCGGTCAGCGTTCACACCTTATCTCACATCAGAGAATCCACATTTGCTAATTCTCACCTAGTGATCTGTGCACCATCTTCACTGTGGTCTCTCAGCTCCCCCAGATGAGTTGCCTGCTTCTGCCTTTTGCAGCTCACCCTTCTTTGGGGTCAGTCCTGTGATCTTTCCTATCAACTCCTTTCCTTCTGAGTCACAGGAGTGTGTGTCCCTCCAGCCAGGAATGTTCATCAGCCATGGGCAGCAGGTTATATCTGTGTGTGGTGCCCAGGCTCCAGGAATATTCAGGGCCCGGGGGCCCTGCTCCAGCAATATTTGGAGCTGGGTCTCTCCCCCAGCCCTGCCTGGATCGGGCCCCGGCCCCTGTGGGCCTCCCTCCCCCACCACGTCCCTGCCTGGAGCAGGTCTCAGCCCCCACCTGCCACCCCCGCACCGCGCCGTGTCCCTGCCTGACAGAAAGCAGCCGCGTCTCTCCCGTGCCTGCTCTGTGCTGCCGGAGGGCTCCCAGCAGAACTGCTGTCTGCTGCCCCAGGGTCCTAGCGCCTGCCATTCACTAATGGCAAGGCAGGCTGCCCTTACCCTGAGCCTCTCCAATGCCCCAAACCCTCATCCGCAGCCAGAGCCCTCATCCCCCCGCACCCTAATCCTCATCCCAGCCAGAGCCCTCATCCCCCCGCACCCTAATCCTCAGCCCTAGCCAGAGCCCTCATCCCCCCGCACCCTAATCCTCTGCCCCAGCCAGAGCCCTCATCCCCCCGCACCCTAATCCTCAGCCCCAGCCAGAGCCCTCATCCCCCCGCACCCTAATCCTCAGCCCCAGCCAGAGCCCTCATCCCCCCGCACCCTAATCCTCAGCCCCAGCCAGAGCCCTCATCCCCCTGCACCCTAATCCTCTGCCCCAGCCAGAGCCCTCATCCCCTGCACCTTAATCCTCTGCCCCAGCCAGAGCCCTCATCCCCTGCACCCTTATCCTCATCACCAGCCAGAGCCCTGATCCCCCAGGAACATAATCCTCTGCCCCATCCATAGCCCTAATCCCCCTGGAACCTAATCCTCCGCCCCAGCCCTGAGCCCCCCACATCATGAACCCCTCATCCCCACACCCCACATCATGAACCCCTCATCCCCTGTACCTAAGCCTCAGCCCCAGCCCTGAGCACCCCCGCATCATGAACCCCTCATCCTCAGCCCCACAGCCCTCACCCCACACCCCAAACCTCTGCCCTAGTCCTGAGCCCCCTCCTGCATCATGAACCCCTCATCCCCCCACGCCCTAATCCTCTGCTCCAGCCCTGAGCCCCCCCACAGCATGAACCCCTCATCCACAGCCCTCACCCCACAGCCCAACCCTCTTCCCTAGCCCTGAGCCCCCTCCTGCATCATGAACCCCTCATCCCAGAGCCAGAGCCCTCATCCCCCACACCTAATCCTCTGCTCCAGCCCTGAGCCCCGCATCATGTACCCCTCATACACAGCCCCACAGCCCTCACCCTGCACTCCCTCCTATCCCCAAAATCATTCCCGCTTCCCGTACACCCCTTCCCAACCCCAAACTCCGTCCCAAAGCCTGCACCCTGCACCCTAATCCCCAGCCGAGGATCTGCACCCCAGACCTCCCGCCAAGCCCCTCCCAGAGCCTTAGGCAGGTGGGGGGCGGAGTTGGGGGGCGGGTTCTGGGCACCACCAAAATTTTTACAAACTTGCCACCCATGTCATCAGCTCCAGGTGGGGTACCCTGAGGCAAAAAACTACCTGTGCCTGACATCCTCTAGGGCTGCACATGGCGTTGGCTGCTCAAGTTAGCGATCTTGGGGTAAAAAGACAATTATAGTTGTAGAGCAGAGGCAGCCCAGGTGCAGGGGTTGGCATTAGCTTTCCCCGTGACCTGACCTAAACAAACCCTGAGCATCACGGTTATACTGTTCCCCCATTTCAGAGCAATTGTTAGTCCTCAAGTTCCCCCTTTGGAAACCAATTGTTTCAGTCCCAGTTGCTCTGCTGTTGCTTCAGGTTGTGCTACAGAGCAGATATTGTTACTACCATTTCCATCACATAAAATATATTGAACTATAACAAAGAGCAGGAACAGGGCAGGGCTAGTGGAAAATGTCATGTCACCCTCTGTAACAGCAGAGGAAGATAGGGTAAGTCAGAGGGATTCCCTTATTCCCCATCACCATCCCAGTCCCCCTGTTGTTCAGTTGGTTAGGTCAATATTTTTTCTAAAGGGCTGGGAAGAGGATTCCCTCCTAAATGACTTGGAACTAAGCAAAATGCCCAGGCATTGGGCTCCCAAAGCAGTTGTGGCCCAGGCCCTGCAGGAGGTCGCCCCTGAAGATCTCTCCTTCCTAATCAGCTGCATGTTGCCTATTATTTGGGAAATGCAATCCCTGTCTAGGTAGGGATGGGAAAATGGAAATGACATTTCCCTTCACCTCCCCCCCAGGAGATGCTGCAAATGTGTAGAAAATGAAATCCCTGTTGAATGTGATATAGCTGCCTATTTTTAATAGAGACCTGACATTTGGTGTCTTACAGGGATTCTAAGCTGCACCTCAATTTATTCCCTAATTTAAATTTGTGGCACCAGATTAAAGACATAAAAGATCATAGTTGGGGGAGTTGTACCTCACTATCGCTACTGATCTGTTGTGCGGTTGCTGAGGAATTCTATACCAGAGAAGTGTCAAATTACTCCAAGTAACGTCAAAGGTGTGACAAGAACTCAGGTAGAAGTTGCAGGTAGTGGTGGTTGATTTTCACCCCAGAGATGGAAGCTGCGGTGACTCTGTGGCCCAGGTAAACTATCTTTAGAACCTGCTCCCTAGTTAAGTGGCATTGGTCACACTCCTGAAGGATGCCATGATTAAATTGGGCACAACCATCTTTTACCATTTGGATCCAAAGTTTCATGAAGCACAGAGAGAAACAGCTGATTGCTTCAGAGCCATTCCATGCCCATGGGTCCCAATCTGGCTGCCTTGTTGGACAAGAAGCACTTCCATGCTGGCAAATGATGGTAGCCAATGAGGGAATGTATCAGATTCCAAGTTCAGACTGCAGGATACATGAATGCGGAGTCCAGAGTCTGTGGTTTGGTGTCTTAGTTTTGCTCTAGCGTCTGATGCATTTGTATCACTTCTCCACCTGCTGCTACTGTGAAGGATTAGCAAGTGTGAAAATAGAGCACAGGTGGTTTTTCTCATGATGTAGCCTTCCCACGTCGTGCGAGACCCCTTCCCCCCACACTTCTGGGAGAAGCCCCAGGGAGAAATGAACTCACAGAAATGGAAGGCTCCTAGGTTATTGTAGAATGTGTCTTCACACAAAGCTCACTGGGTGGAAATGAGAATTAAGAGAAAACTGCCCTATGGGTTTATATGTTGTAATTGTTGAAGAAGTTGGTACCAGCGACAATGAAATTAAACATGAAGTTAATTAGTATCACAGAAGAGGCTGATTACGTGATAACTGTCAGTGTTACAATATAATTCAGGTTTTCTTCTCGTTCTCTCCCTGCCCCCTCCT
Source organism: Mauremys reevesii (assembly GCF_016161935.1). Taxonomy (NCBI): domain Eukaryota; kingdom Metazoa; phylum Chordata; order Testudines; family Geoemydidae; genus Mauremys; species Mauremys reevesii. The sequence goes on from NC_052636.1 coordinate 1,403,998, forward strand.
ACTACATAGGAAATGGAGGCTAATCCTGAAACTAAACCCTCACTCCAAAGGAATTAGAGTGGGGGAACAGGTGAGAGAAATAGCATGTGTGAGAATAGAGACCCAGTATAGACCGTAATTATTTCTATTTCAAATAGAATTTATCTTGATAAATTGTAAATCTTCTATTAAGAGGAAAATTACTTGAGACAGTTAGAGGGTAACAGCCACAGAGTTCTCCAGGTCTCTTGTTTGCAAAGCAAAGATGTCACATGAGGCAGGAGATGTCAAAATCTACAATGGTGATGGATGTGTGATGGGAGCTTTTCTGGGTTGGTTTTTCGGTTTGGTTTGGTTTCTTAATTTAATTTAAATTTTGCAACCAGTTATTTTTATAGATGCTGATGCCCCTGTTCCGTTTGAGCCCAGCTGTGTAACCCTCAGGCCTGGCTCTGGAATCCTCCCCAAAACTGGCCTTGTGTTTTTTCTTTCATGTTTGATGTCTTTGGGGTTCACACATCCACACTACATGTGGTTTTCAGCAACAGATACTTTGAGAAAGTGATGTGTAACTTGTTTGTCCCTGTGTATAAGAATGCACCCCTGGGGCGGTGTCTTTGTCTGGCCTGGGGGGCAGCGGAGAGTCCCGCCACTGACAGCCGGTGTATTGTCTGGGGCGCATATTGATAGTATGTCCTGTAGAGTCTGCGGGGAACTATTACCGTGCTTCGTTTGACAATAAACCTGGCCAGGTAGGGAACCGGAAAAAAAAAATAAAGCCGATTGGCAGCACTTCAGCAGCAGCTAAAACGTGCCGCTTCATTCTTCGGCGGTAATTCGGCGGCGAGTCCTTCGGTCCCTCTCTTCCTCTTCGCCGACAGCTCGGAGGGGAAGAGAGGGACTGAGAGACCCGCCACCGAAGACCCGGACCTACCGCCCCTTTCCATTGGCCGCCCCAAGCAGCTGCTTCCTTCCCTGGTGCCTGGAGCCCGCCCTGCATGTCCCCATCTATCAGTTACTCTAGGAACTTGTCTCTGCTCACAGGCTGCCACTAGCCTGTCTGGCCAGCTGCTGAGCTCTGTGGGGGTGAGTCCTTCGGCATAAGTGGCACCCGGGAGAAACCCTCCTGCCAGATGCACTGGTGGTATAGTGGTGAGCAGAGCTGCCTTCCAAGCAGTTGACCCGGGTTCGATTCCTGGCCAATGCAGGGCTGTGCCCTTTTCTTGGCCGGGAATTGGTTTAATTTCAGTCCCGTTGTATCAGTTTATCAGTGGAATGGCAGAATGAATGTCCCACATCCCAGCAGGTCATTCAACACCCAGTGGAGGAAGAAAGGGGCGGGACTATACAGTGAGCTGCTGGAGTCAACCTGGCATTACAATGTTTGGTTTATTTTTTTAAATGTTTCCTTTACCTTCCTCTCCATTTTGGACTCAGAGGCTTTAAGGGCAGAATTTAATCGTGATCATCTGGCTTAACCTCCTGCACCCCGTCCATAAACGTATCAAGCTCAGTCTTGAAGCCACTTTGGGTTTTTGCCCCACTGCTCCCCTTGGGAGGCTGTTCCAGAACTTCACTCCTCTGGTGGTTAGAAACCTTCACCTAATTTCAAGGTTAAGCTTGTCGATGGCCAGTTTATATCCATTAGTTCATTACTAGTGGGGGCCTGTGATAGTGTGGGGAAGGGAGGGAGAAAGCCTGGAGAACTGACCGTGGGAGCCAGAGAGATTCCCTGTTCCCCGACCACCCGTCTCTGGGAGGAACCAGCTGGAACTGCCCTTGGGAAGCTGCTGCTAATAACTCAGGTGTGAAAACATTATTCCGCTGGAATCAGATTAAAGCCTCCTCACACCCGGTGTCATGGTCAGTGACCTGGCTCATTCCTGGGATGTTCCCAGCCACAGCAATGCAGTGAGTGGAACCAAATCCCTTTCCAGAGCCCAGGCGCACACACAAATCCTGGGGCTTTTCGTTCCTGGGCTGCTGGCGCCATCGTGTGGCCATTTGGTTTCACTCCTTTCTGTTACAACCTTTAGCTTTCTGCACAGAAATGGTAATTCCCTGGCGGAGATTCGGGAGCGTTTCTCTGTTTTGTGTTGTTAAGGACTGAAATGTTCCCCGGGTTCCTCGGTCCCAACCTGCCTCCCGTTCTACTGCCCATGCAGCCCAGCCCTCAGCCCCCAGTCGATGCTGATTCCCTCAGCCCCATCTGGGCAGGGGGTGAACCCTGTCACTGCGCATTGCCTAGTTCCCCTAACTCTGAGGGACTTCAGCTGCTCCGTGTCCCCGGGGCCCCTCCACACCACTCCCCTGCTTACCACGGTTCAGATATTGCAGTGGCATGAGTCTGCTTCTCAGCACCTGCCTCTCACTTTAGAGGCCCCACATTAATAACCATTTTCAGTATGAACTTACTGCGGGTTTTATCGCAATATCTGGGTGGGGGGAACCTGTTAAAAATATTCATAAAACTCCTTTCCCAAAATTGTCCCAGGGCTCTTGATATCCTGTGTATCGGCACTAAACGGCCATTGATCATGTAGCTGGTTGTGGTATAAACATCTTAGGTTCCCCAGCTAGATAAGATCCCATCAATACATAAATGTCAGGAAGCCCGGCCTGAAAGCAGTGACAATCTTAGAACAGTTCATGGGCAGAATTATTACACTAAAGCAGATGTGCAAAGCATGTGCCCTGCCACTGCGCTCCCTCCCCACCAATACAGCTAATGCCATAAGGCCCTGGGGGAGAGGGGCTCCAGGCCTCCTCTTGGTGGCAGAAGGGGTTTGGGGCTTCAAGCGCTTCCACATTGTCCCCTAGTGGCTGGGGCTGGGGGGGGAAAGGTGGGAAGGGATGGAAGAGGGTGGGGCCGCAGCAGAAAGGGTGGGGCTTTGGCATCACTAGCCCCTGCTTAGCCAGTAGGGCTCAGTTTAGGGCAGTGGGGCCTGCCTCCTAGGGGGGCACAGGGGGACGTTCATGGGGGCAGCTCAGGGCCCCAGCCAGCCCCCATGGAGAGCAGGGAGGGAGCACCACTCTGCCCCCAGGCTCCTGGCCCCGCCTTGACCCTCCTTACCCCCTCCACATCCCTCTCTGCAGCAAGCCACGGTCCCGGTCCCACCCCCAGCCCCCGTTCTCGACTGTGGCTGCCGAGGGGCCGCGGACACAGATAAGAGGGCACAGTGTGAAAAGTTTGGGGACCACTGGTTTAGGGTGATGCCCTCAAATCACGTCTATGCAGCCCATTAAAAGCTATTCCTCAGCCACCTAGCCCCTCAAGCAGGCCGGACTAGGTATGTTGGGTGGCCATTTGGTTTCACTCCTTTCTGTTAGAACCTTTAGCTTTCTGGGAAGAAATGTTAATTCCCTGGGAGAGACTCGGGAGCGTTTCTCTGGTTTGTGGTGTTAAGGATTGAAATGTTCCCCGGTTCCTGGTCCCCTGTGCTGCCCTTGACTCATCCAGGCAGGAGAACAACATTTCATTGCACACGTGTGATTTGTAACCCACCACCAGCCAAAACTGCTCCGTTTGGCACAGCCGCCCCACCCTGCTGCGGAGCTGGGCGGAGCAGGGGGGTCTGTGCAAACACGGTCTGTTCCTGACGTCTTCCCCCAGCTCCTCACTAGATGTGAGGGGGGAGCTCACTCAGACCCTGCTTCCGCTTAGTATTTAAAAACTCCTTATTGGCCCTACCTCTGCCGGCCTTGGATTTCTCCTCCCGTCCCTTCCCTGACAGCTCAGGTGAGGTGGCCGAGTGGTTACGGTGATGCTGTTCATCCATTGTGCTCTGCACGCGTGGGTTCAAATCCCATCCTCATCGGCGACCTTCAGTCTTCTCTCTTCCTGTACAAACAACCCTCTCCTCCCTTTGGTACAATCACAGACCAAACCATGTTGCCTCCTGCCAACAAAAACCATCCCAGGAACTCAGATCCCCCCCTGCTTAAAATACAAGGTCTAAACACCAGATTTCTCAAAGAATTCGCTGGTCCTGGATTTCTTAGTTTTTATCTCAAAAGGGAACATCCTCCTCATCTCCCCCAAACACCCCGGGACCTCCACAAATTATTAAAATGCCCCTGTCCTCCTCATGTCTCCTGCCTTCCGCACCCCCAGTCCCGTCTCCCCTCCTCCCCCTGGTCCCATCTCATCTCCCCCCCATCCTGTCTCCCCCCTTCTCCTCCCTTCCCCCCAGTCCTGTGTCCCCCCATCTCCACCCCTCCGGGTCCCATCTCCTCCCTTCCCCCTCCCCATCTCCACACCCCGCCCCCATCCTCATGTCCCGCCCGGTCTCCCCCTTCTCCCTTCCCCCCCGGTCCCGTCTCCCCCCATCTCTCCCCTTCCCCCTGGTCCCATCTCATCTCCTCCCCCCATCCCATCTGCCCCCTTCTCCTCCCTTCTCTCCCGTCCTGTGTCCCCCCCCCAGTCCCGTCTCCCCCCCTGGGCTGGGGGCGCTGGGCGCTGTCCCCACCAGCTCAGGCCCGGGGCTGCCCCTCCCCCCGGGCAGGGCTAATGAGGGACCCGCCCCCAGCGCAGGCCCCGCGGGAGGGGGAGGGGCAGGTCCCGCGTGGGGCGGACACGCTCCAGCAGGGGGGGAGGGGCGGGGCCCGGTTCGCCCCCTTCCCGGGGGGGGGGAAGCCCCGCGCTGCCAGCGGCCGGGGGGGGGGGCCGGGAGCAGCAGGAGGGGCCCGGAGCGGGGGGAGGGAGGGGGAATAAGGGGCGGGGCTGTGGAGAACCCCGCCCCCAACGGAGGGGGCAGCGCCGCCTCACAGCCCCCCGGCGCGCACCGCGCTCCAACGGCCGCAACCGTCACGTGACCCCTCCTCCGGCTCCCCCCCCCCGCCCGTCGCGCTCCAACGGCCGGACCCGTCACGTGACCCCTCCTCCGGCTCCGCGCTCCAACGGCCCTAACGGTCGGACCCGTCACGTGACCCCTCCTCCGGCTCCCCCCCTCGCGCGGCGCGCTCCAACGGCCCTAACGGCCGGACCCGTCACGTGACTCCTCCTCCGGTTCCCCCCCGCGCGCCGCGCTCCAACGGCCTTAACGGCTGGACCCGTCACGTGACTCCTCCGGTTCCCCCCCCGTGCCGCGCTCCAACGGCCCTAACGGCCGGACCCGTCACGTGACTCCTCCTCCGGCTCCCCGGCGCGCCGCGCTGCGCTGCGCTGCAATGGCCCTAACGGCCGGTCCCCTCACGTGACTCCTCCCGCGGCTCCCCCGCCCGCGCTCCAACGGCCCTCTCGGCCGGACCCGTCACGTGACTCCCCCCCTCCCCCCCCGTGCGCCGCGCTCCAACGGCCCTGACGGCCGGTGTAACGACAGAAACATGAACCGCTCCCGATTCGCTACTTTGGCTGCACTGAGCATGCGCGGCCGAACTGAGCATGCCCAGTAACCTCCGCTGTCGCCACTGCCCTCTCTCTGCCCTCACTGTTACCCACGATTTGCTGCCTGCTCTTTGGGGGCGTTTAAAAGGCTCAAGGGGGCAAATCGCAGCGGGGGCTGCCAGGGTCTGAGCGGGGGCAGAAATTGACTGGCCGGGGGAGGTCAAGCTGCTGTAGGCAGCGGCAGGAGAGAGGCTGAAGGGGGGAAATCGGGGGTGGGGGGTGGGAGCCGGGGTTAAGCCCGGGGGGGAGACGCTGCCAGACCCTGTGCGGGGACAAAACCCCGTTTAGGGAGGGGGTGGGGGGGACAGTGGCCCCTCGTGACGAGCCCCCTGCTGGGCTCGCAGATCTGGGGGTGTCGGGCTGGGGGTGGGGCACAGGCTGTTTTCAGTTCTGCCGCGTGTCAGCCCCGGAGCAGGGGGCGGGTTCCTGGGGCTGGGGCTTAGAGGCACCGGCAGCCCAATTCCCAGACTGTCAAAGCCCAGACACCGCGGCTCCTCTCGATCCTGTACAAGTGCTGCCGGGCTGTTACTGCTCCAGCCGGGAGCCTGAATGCGGGGAAATACCGTACAGACGCCCCCTCCCTCCCTCCCTCCCTCCCACTCTGCCTCTCACATTGTGACTGTGGAAAAGTGTCTGCTGTCATTTTCTATGTCTCTATGAAATCCCTGCAGCTCCTTTCTCTTCTACAACGTGCTGAGCTGCTAACTCCCTCCCAGAGCCCACGTGTCTGTACCCCCCCGTACCCCAATCCCCTGCCCCAGGTCAGAGCCTGCACCCCTCACTCAAACTCCCCATAGCCTGCAACCCTCCCACTCCCCAACTCCCTCCCAGAGCCCACGTGTCTGTACCCCCCTGTACCCCAACCCCTGCCCCAGGTCAGAGCCTGCACCCCTCACTCAAACTCTACATAGCCTGCAACCCTCCCGCCCCCCAACTCCCTCCCAGAGCCGCGTGTCCACACCCCCTCCTGTACCCCAATCCCCTGCCCCAGCTCAGAGCCTGCACCCCTCACTCAACCTCCCCATAGCCTGCAACCCTCCTGCACCCCAACTCCATCCCAGAGCCGCGTGTCCACACCCCCCCTGTACCCCATCCCCCTGCCCCAGGTCAGAGCCTGCACCCCTCACTCAAACTCCCCATAGCCTGCAACCCTCCCGCACCCCAACTCCATCCCAGAGCCGCTTGTCCACACCCCCTCCTGTACCCCAATCCCCTGCCCCAGGTCAGAGCCTGCACCCCTCACTCAAACTCCCCATAGCCTGCAACCCTCCTGCACCCCAACTCCATCCCAGAGCCGCATGTCCACACCCCCTCCTGTACCCCAATCCTCTGCCCCAGCTCAGAGCCTGCACCCCTCACTCAAACTCCCCATAGCCTGCAACCCTCCCGCCCCCCAACTCCATCCCAGAGCCGCGTGTCTTAAATCCAGGCTGGGGCGGGTCAGATGGGGGGGGGGGCGGGACGCGGGGACATGAGAGTTCGCCTGAGAAGCGGGAAGGCACCGGCGGGGGCAGGGGCCGGGGAGGTCGGGGTGGGGGGAGGGGATGACCGGCGAGGATGAGAAGCGGGGAGGGTCCGGTTGACCCCGGGACCCACCCGTACCTGGGCTGGAGAGGGCGGAAGCGGCCCCGGTGCAGGCTGGGAGATGTAGTTCCGGACTCTCCCGGGAGCGGAAGTGACGTCGGGCGGGGAGGCGGGGCCGGGCTGCGTACGCGCGCGGGGCCGTTGGAGCCTCTCCCGGGGCCGGAGCCGGAGATGGTTGGTGCCGTTGGAGCTCTGGGCATGCGCAGATCGCGGCGCGGGGGGGGAGAGGGGGAGAGATGCCGCCTCCAGGTACCGGAGCGGGGCCGGGCGGTGACTCTGCCCCGGGGAGGGCCCGGCCCCACTGGGGTCCCTGCGTGGGGCCGGGGTGAGACCGGGCGGGGGGCGGGAAATGTCGGTGCAGCCCGGACATGGCCGGGGGGGGGCAGGTGACCCCCGAGGAGCGGGGAGAGAAAGGGGGGCTGAGATCCCCTCGGATTTACCGCTGCCCCCCCCGTGGGGACCCCCGCCCCCTTTCTCCCTAGAGACCCACGAGCAGCCCCCAGGGTGACCCCCTCCCCACCCCTGAGAAGTTCCCTGCCCCCGATTGTGCCCCTCTTTCTCTCCCCTTCGCCAGGGGCCAGTTCAGGTCTCAGGTTTGGGGGTTTCCCCCATTTCCACCTGCCGGGATTTGTCCTTGTGCGGGTGGGAAATGGTTCCCCCGAGGGATTCCTGAGCTGGGCAGAGGCTGGGGGGGCCTGAGACAGGGACACCTCTGGGCTGGGCTGGGGGGCCCCTCTCTGCTGGCAACGGGGCCTGGGACGGGCCAGGGAGGGGAGGGAGGAGCAAGTGTCCCCCCCCCATGGAGACGGCCCAGCCCCAGGTTTCCCCTCCCAGCTACTTCCCCTCCCCCCATCCAGCAGCCCCCCCTGCCCCCCTCATCACCTGCTAGTCACATTCCCAGACCCCACTGCCAGCCCCTCCCCCACCCTGCCCAACCCAGCAGCCCTCACCCCACCGCTTGCTAGTCACTTTCCCAGACCCCGCAGCCAGTGACCTTCTGGTTCCAGCCCCCTCCTTTCCCCTGTGAAACCCACATCACCCAGGGTTCCCCCCCCCCTCCCCGGCCGTGTGAGTGTGGGGGAAGGGGAAACCATCCCATTCTGCTGTCGATTGAATATCCCTGTATAACCCCCCAGGTTCCCCCCTGTTCCCGTGAGCGGTTGTACGATGACATAAGATCTCCCCCGATGTTGGCGCTTCTCCCTTATATTGGCAAATATTTAGTGTGTGCCCCATTTCCCCCTCAGGTCTGAAATACTGATCTCAAATGCTTGGAAATCTTCCCGCTTTTCTCCCCAGGTGTGTGACTGAGGTCAGGGCCCTTATCGTACTGAGCGGGGCTCAGGCCTTGCCTGAGATCAGGTCGGCCCGTGTGCCGGGCGCTGCACAAACCCTGACTGAGTTTGGGGGCACTCGTTGTGCCAGGCCCTGCATCAACACCAGGTGAAATCAGGCTCCCATTGTGCCAGGCCCCGCAGAGACCCCAAGCGAGATCAGACCCCACTGTTGTGCCAGGTAAAACTAAGACCTGGACCGAGATCACGGCCCCCCTTGTGCCAGGCAGCACACGGCTGCGGCCCAGATTGCTGGCTCCATTGTGCTGCGCACTTCAGAGACCTCGACTGAGATCTGTGTCCCCGTCAGGCCTGGCCCTGCACTGACCCCGACCCAGATCACACCCCAATACTCTACTGGGCGCTGCACAGACCCCGACAGAGATCCTGCCCCCACATTTTGCCAGATGTTGCAGGGACCCCAAAACAAAATCCGGGATCCTGTAATGCCGGGAATTGCAGAACTCCTGACTGAGGTCAGGCTCCTTTTGTGCAGGGCTCTGCACAGAGACTGACCAGGATCAGGGTCCCCATTGTGACAGGTGCTGCACAGACACTAAGGGTATCTCTACCCTGCCACTAAAACCCCCCAGCTGGCCCAGGCCAGGTGACTCAGGCTCACGGGCTCAGGCCAAGGGGCTGTTGAATTGCAGTGTAGGTGTCTGGGCTCGGGCTGGGGCCAGGCTGTAGGACCCTGCGAGGTGGGAGGGTGCCAGACCTTGGGCTGCAGCCCCAGCCGGAACATGGACACCACAATTAAATAGCCCCACAGCCTGAGCCATGTGAGCCCAAGTCAGCGGGCACGGGCCAGCCGCCGGTGTCTGACTGCAGTGTGGACATGACCACAGGGACAGAGAGGCCTTGCCACAAAAAGCTCAAAGGCTAAACAGGCCAATGGTGCGAGGTGAGGCTCCATTTTAGAGAGGGGGAAACTGAAGCTCAGAGAACTGAAGTAATTTGCTCATGTTTGCGTGGAGAATTTGGGGCAAAATTGGGAACTGAACCCAGATTGTTTCAATTCTTGCCTCTCCCCTTAACCCCAGGCCCAGCGTGTGTGTGTGCAGCGTTGTTTTGGTCAGTGTTTGCCTTGCATTGGCTTCCAAGGGAGGCTGTGGAATTTCCTTCATTGGAGGTTTTTAAGACCAGGTTAGAGATACGCCAGTCTGGGAATGTCTAGGGATACTTGGTTCTGCCTCAGCACAGGGGGCTGGAGTAGACGCCCTCTCCAGATCCCTTCCAGGCCTACACTGAAATAATTCTCTTTTGTGCTGTGTTGTGTTTGACGCTGAGCTGTTTCGCATGGTGCCGTTTGGAACTGTGATTGCACCATGTTGTGTAGCAGTTTTATGGTGCATTGTTTTGCCTCAGCGTGTTTGGTACCTGTGCTGTGTTGGTTTGAGTTGAGCTATTTTCCATTGTGTGCTTTTGTCCTAGGGTGTGTTAGTTAGAATTGTGTTGCTTTCTTTTCCTTTGTATTGTCATTTTATGCTGTGGAGTGTGGGTTTTTTGTTTTTTTTTCCCTCTGAATTGCCTGACATTGTGTTGTGGTGGGTTTTATTCTGTATGTTGTGTTTTCATATGTATCTATTGTATGGCATCCTAGAAATGTAGGGCCTCAAGCTGTCATCAAGTCCAGCTCTCCCTGCCGAGGCAGGACCCAGTATATGTGGATTATCTCTGCCAGGAAAGAGACTCCCCAGCCCACCTTGTCAGACTGTTCCAGAGCTGACCTGCCTTAGCTCTGGGGACACCCACACAGATATGAGTGGTGAGCAGCTCTGGAGAGAGGAGACCCCAGTGAGTGGCAGCTGGGGAAAGAGACTGAAGTGGGCAGGAGAAACCTTGACGTGCCCGAGGTCTCCCAGGCTGTCCGTGACAGAGCTAGAAATAGAGCCCAGGTCTAGGGCTGTTTTGGGTATTGAAGGTCTCTGCCACCCTGGTGTTTCAGGCACTGGTGCAAGCCCTTCGTACAGACAGAATTTACACTAGTGCGCTCTGATTGGCACTGGTGCACCATGTCCCAGTTTGAAGGCTTGCGGTGGTCGGGGGGACAGTGACCTCACGGTACCAAAGCAGGACGTCAGCAGAGCAGACGCACACACCGTAGCTCTGCCTGGAACACGCAGCATTCATAGCCAGACGGGCTGGGCGATTTTTCAGGGGCCCAGCTTGATGTGCCTGGCTGGGGTGGATTCAGTTCACAGGGGTCTGGGGCGCTGATCGTTCGGGATGTTCCTTTTTGCATAGTCGGTTCTTTCCCTTTATTGTTTTTCCCCACCACCACCTCCTGTGCCCGATGTCGCTCTCTTCTTAACTTGCTTCGGTTATTTCATTCCAGTTTTTAAATGGGATCTAATCATTGCAAAGCTGAATGAAAGACCAAACAAACAGAGCCATTTGAATGTTGGCTCAGAGCTGGTAGAACTGTACCTAGTGAAGCTCTGCTGTAATGACCTGTAAAATGCATCTGACGCAGTGGGGATTCACCCACGAAAGCTCATGCTCCAAAACGTCTGTTAGTCTGTAAGGTGCCACAGGACTCTTTGGTGCTTTTACAGCTCCAGACTGACACGGCTCCCCCGCTGGTACTTGTACTGACCTGGTCCCCGTAGCATGTTCTGGTGGGGCGGATAAAGCAATGTCAAAGAGCCACAAGCGCGTTTTAGGGCGAAAGGGCTCGTCCGGTGTTTGCTCTCTAGGGAGCATGTCACCGGCCAGGCCTTGCAGTCTGTCAGGAGTCGTGCGCTGGGTTGTATTTAGTCATCTCAAAGTCAAAGGCTAAGACGGCTGGTTCACAATGTCCAATGAAATCTTGCAACCAGTTATACAAACAGACTCTGATGCTGATAAAACAACCTGGTGTTACTGTTCAGTCCCTTCAAACTATGTAATTAAAATGATGAGATAAGCACATGAGAGATGAACCGACGGCTAGTTTCCATTTCTTAATGCCTGATATTTTTACACTGGCTCACACCATCTGTAGGTTTTTTTAAATTGATGCACAGCAACCAGTCAAGTGAATTAATGAATGCCTGTCAATCACGGATTGCTTTCTGGTGCAAAAGCATCTGATTAAGCACCTAATTAAAACTGTACCATTTCAAATGGAAATGTATCAACACAGCTTAGCTCCAGTGTGTTTAAATGGGAATGAAAAGTTCCTAAATACATGGCAGGATGGTAAATGGGGAAAATAAACAGAAGTTCCTCTACGCAGTGCTGAGGACTTCTGCTCCCAGCCCTTCACGGGCTCTGGCCTCTTGGTTCCCAGTCCCACATTAGCTGTGTCCCCCTCCCCCAGCCTCAGCCCTGCGTTTACTGCAGATCTTCACTCCCCTCAGCTAGGCGAGGGGGTTGGCTCTGCAGCCACTAAAGCATCTGCTGACTCTGGTCTTGCTGATACTGTCTCACATATTGGGGTATTTAGCTTTCAGGGAAGGATTGATCAGAGTTACTGATGCTGGGAGGTGGGAGAGGAGACGCTGAGAGGGAGTTTGCTCCTCACACTCTGTAGGGCCATGTTCAACCCTGGTAGCCTCCATGTTACCTCATCCTCCACCCTCCCCCGTGTGTCTCTGCTCATGTGTCAGAGTGTCACCTTCTGATCATAATGCCACTGGCCTCAGCAGAGCTCCCCGACAGGAGCTACGTCACGATGGGGATATGGCAAAGACTAAGGGACACTTTGCCAAGGGATCTGTGTCACTGTCTGACCCCCCTAGGCCAGGGAGAGGGCGACTTTCTGCCAATGGCCTTCAGGACGGGTGCTGAGTTCACTGCGGTGCCCCTCGTCCCCTCTCCATTTGCCTTCTCGCTGTGCTGTCTGGGACGCTGCCCCGCTTCCTGCTCCCCAGGCCACCCCGTGTCTACTCCATGTGCCAGGCTGCTGGCAGCCCCCAGGGAGAGGCCATCCAGCCCCTCAAACTGGTGCCCAGCTGCTGGGCCTCAGGCCTTCTGGGGTGCAGCTCTGAGAGTCCTATTGGCCCCTGCCCCAGGGGTGCTACGGGGCACGTCCGTCTAGTGTGTCAGGGCTCAACCCCCTGGCTGAGGCCTCGGGGCACTTTCTTCCTCTCTCAGGGCACCAGGTGAAACAGCAAAAGAGCCGACTGTCGGCAAACAAGGGTAAATAAAGGAATGAAAGAAAGAAATGGCGGGGGGGGGGGGGGGAGTAAATGTGGACACCACCCAACAGGATATGGGCCCCTCTTACTTCTGGGAGCATCTCAGTCCCCTTCAGAGTTTACTGGGTCTCGAGTGCAAGTTTCAGCCTGCTCCCCCTTTGAAACTTTGCCCCCCAGCATCCAAGCAGCAGACAGATAATAAATTCCTTCCATATGGGGTTTTTAATCCCTTCCTGCCATGTGCTCTGAGCTGCTGGGAACTCAGCTATGGGAAGTCAAGAGCACAACAACAGTCATTTGTCTTATTTAACATCCCATAATAGTCTATCTGGTGTGGATGGACCTTTCCTGCCAGGCAGGGTGTAATGCGTTCGGTTGCCAGTCAGCACTTCACCTAGGTAAAGTCTGTGTCCTGTCTGGTGATTTACAGAGCCTCACAATGCAACTAGTCAGATATTAACCCAGGCAGCAACTCACAAGCATTCAGTAAAGTCTAAACACTAAACACATTGTTATAATTCTAATTCCTGTTTTAACAAGACTAACCCAGGGGAGCCAGACTGATTCCAGCCGTGCGTTTGTCCATGTTCAGTTAAGACTTGGGAGCTTTGCACGAGCTAACACCTCATCTGCCAGTGTCACAGGCGGGCTGGGCAGGGATGGTGTCTCTGGCCTCTGTTTGCCAGAAGCTGGGAATGGGCGACAGGGGACGGATCACTTGATGGTTCCCTGTTCTGTTCGTTCCCTCTGAAGCACCTGGCACTGGCCGCTGAGCTAGATGGACCATTGCTCTGACGCAGTGGGACGTTCTTATGTTCACAGTCTGTATCAGGAGTATCTACTCATTGGGACTCGCTGGGGAGCCACAGAAAGGAACAAGGTGTGCTGCGGCAAGAAGGTCCCGTCTCAGCGCCCCCGGGGTCACACTTCCCAAAAGCTAAAACTAGGCCCAGCCCAGGACAGGGGCACTGCCAGGAGAGACTGGATAAAGGCTGGAGCATCCAACAACTTTGTAAACCTGAGAGAGCTGCCTTGGGGACAGTGACAGGGAGACTCCCCAGAGTGACTCCTTTGATTCTGCTCTTCTCTGGCCTTTGCTTTATAGAATCACAGAACTGGAAGGGACCTCGAGAGGTAGCTAGTCCGGTCCCCTGCACTCAAGGCAGGACTCAGTATTATCTGGACCATCCCTGAGAGGTGTTTGTCCAGCCTGCTCTTAAAGATCCCCAACGATGGAGATTCTACAATCTCCCCAGGCAATTTATTCCAGTGCTTAGCCACCCTGACAGGAAGTTTTTCCCTAATGACTGACATAAACTGCACTCGCTGCAATTTAAGCCCATTGCTTTTTGTCCTGTCCTCCGAGGTTAAGAAGAACAATTTTTCTCCCTCCTCCTTGTAACAACCTTTTATGTACTTGAAAACAGTGATCGTGTTCCCTCTCAGCCCTGGTCTATACTGGGTGGGGATCGATCTAAGATACACAACTTCAGCTACGACAATAGCGTAGCTGAAGTGGATGTACTGAGATCGACTTATCGCGGCGTCTTCCCGGCGGTGAGTCGACTGCTGCCGCTCCCCCATTGACTCCGCCTGTATCTCTCGCGGCGATGGAGTACAGGAGTCGACAGGAGAGTGCTCGGGGATCTATTTATCGTGTCTAGACTAGACACGATAAATCGACCCCCGATAGCTCAATCTCACAACATCGATCCCCACCGTAGTGTAGACCTGCCCTTAGTCTTCTCTTCTCCAGACTAAACAAACACAATTTTTTCAATCTTCCCTCAGAGGTCTTGTTTTCTAGACCATTCATCATTTTTGTTGCTCTTCTCTGGACTTTCTCCAATTTGTCCACATCTTTCCTGAAATGTGCTGCCCAGAACTGGACACACTGCTCCAGTTGAGACCTAATCAGTGCGCAGTAAAGCGGAAGAATTACTCCTCGTGTCTTGCTTACAACACTACTGCTGATACAGCCCAGAATGATGTTCGCTTGTTTTGCAACGGTGTAACTCTGTTGACTCATATTTAGTTTGTGATCCACTGTGACCCCCCCAATCCCTTTCCGCAGTTCTCCTTCCTAGGCAGCCATTTCCCATTTTGTATGTGTGCGACTGCTTGTTCCTTCCTAAGTGACGTACTTGGGATTTGTCCTTATTGAATTTCATCCTATTTACTTCAGACCATTTCTCCAGTTTGTCCAGAGCATTTTCAATTTTAATCCTATCCTCCAAAGCACTTGCAACCCCTCCCAGCTTGGTATCGTCCGCAATCTGGATAAGTGTAACAGAGAGACTCTGCTACTGGTGGGTTTCACCCTGTCTCAGAGGGTTACACCCTGGTGGGAGGGGGCTAGGCCTGTACTGGAATAAGGTCACTCTGTGCTTCACATTGTGGCAGTACCTGGAATGTCCATTAGCAGGGAAACATCCTGGGGGAATCAGCTTGTGGAACGGACAAAAACCCCACCTGAATTTTCTCACCTTTCCCTTCTCGCCCTGGCAGGTTACAGAATAACGTCCACATTTCGCTCCAGATCATCCCCTCCTCCCAGGGGGAAGGAAATGGCTGCAATGGAGCTGGCTCAGGTAAGGGATTATCAGGGAGCTGGTGGTGGGTTCTGCTTGGAGGGAGAGGAGCAGTAAATGCATAGGAGGGTGGGAGCTGTTCGAGGTGGTGGGAGGCAGGAACTATCTAGGGTGGGGAAAGGGAGGGGACAGGATGTGACAAACCTGCTGAGACTTGTGTAATCTGGGGCCTACATTTAAAGAATAGGAGTGGAACTTCGTGGAAGAGGAAATAACCCCTCAGCCAGGGCTGGGAAAACTTCCCAGGCTTCCAGTGCTGGAGCCGGAATCTACTGACACTTCATTAGTTACCACCACCCCCAATCTTTGTGGCAACTGCAAGCTTTATCAGTGATTATTTTATATCCTCTTGCAGGTCATTGATAAGAATGTTAAATAGCACAGGGCCAAGAACCAATCCTTGTGGGAAGCCCCTAGAAAGAAATCCACTCGACCATGGTTCCCCATTTACAATCCCAGTTTTTAACCTATTTAATATATGCCCTGTGTATTTTGTATCTTGCTAGTTTTCTAGTCAAAATTATTCTGCTGAACCAAGTCATATGCCTTATCGAAGTCTAGGTATATTACATCAATACTATTCGTTGCAACCAAACTTTTGATCTCACCCAGTAAGGATATCCAGTTAGTTTTACAGAATCTATTGTGTCTAAACCTTTGTTAATGGGCACTAATTATATTACCCTCCTTAAATTCTTTATTAATGAAATCCAGTATCGGCTGTTGCACTCTTGTAATTAGCTGGGTCACCTCTTTTACACGTATTAAATATTGGCACAGCATTAGTTTTATTCCAGTCTTATGGAATTTCCCCAGCGTTCCAAGTCCTAATTAAAATTATAATTAACAGTCCACCACGCTCCTCCACCAGGTCTTTGAAAACTCTTGTTATCTGGACCCGCTGATTTAAACACGTATAACCTTAATAGCTGCTGTTTAACGTCCTCATGAGCTAATGTTGGAATGGAAAGTGTGTCTTCGTCAACACCTTATGATATGAGTTACTTCATCTGTTTTTCTCCAAATCCAGGAGAGCAATATTTATTGAACACTTTTACCTCTTCTGCATTGTTTTTGATAATTCTGCCATTTCCATCTAGTAATTTACCACTACCATTGTTAGGATTAATTTTGTACTTAATATACTTTTAAAAACTTGCTTCTTATTTTCACTGATTGATCATTGATTTCTGATGGCTTTAGGGTGACCAGATGTCCCGATAAAATCGGGACTGTCCTGATATTTAACCCTTTGTCCCGCGTCCCGATTGATGTATGATCGGGACACCAATTGTCCCAATAATCAGATAAGGAGGCGGCGAGTTCCCCACTCCTTGCCTCCTTCTCCCTCCCCCAGCAGGCCGCGTCCCCGCTCCTCCCCCTCCCTCCCGGTACTTCCCGCTGCCTAACAGCTGTTTGGTGTGGGTTGGACTTTCCGGGAGGGAGGGGGAGGAGCAGGGATGCAGCACGCTCGGGGGAGGAGGCGGAGAGGAGGCAGGGCAGGGGTGGGGACTCGGGGGGAGGGGGTGGAATGAGGGGGGGTGAGAGTCGTGCTGGGGCAGGTGAGCACCCACCCGGCAGACGGGAAGTTGGCACCATCGGTGAGTGGCGGGGGGGTGAAAAGGAGAGTGGCAGGCGGGGGTGAAGAGGAGAGGGGTGGGTGGGGACTGAGGAGGGATGCAGCAAGCCAGCAGCAGGCTGGGGATGAGGAAAGGCACATGGGGAGGGAGGACTGAACGGGGCGGAGCCTGGGGCAGAGTAGGGGAGCCTGGGAGGAGTGGGGGTTGGACTATTGGCGGGGCTGATGGCACCCCAATGTGTCGCGATATTGCAGGCTTGTGATCTGGTCACTCTAGATACCTTCCCTTACCAATTTCCTACAATTCTGACCTTCTAACTTCTAGTCTTTACTATTGACTTCCCCTTTCTTCCATATATTTTATTTGGAGAGTGTTGGGATTCCTACCAGGGAGCCACCAGCAGGGTCCAGAGCCAGCCCCATCTCCTGTATCAAACTCTGGCTAGTGGGTATGTGATAAATGTGCCGACCCTGCCTCCGTCTGTGAGCTGGGAGACACAAAGATTCTCTCTTTCTACCCTCTGATGCCTCCTGGCTGCTCTAAGCGAAGTGGGGTGGGACTCTGTTAACATGGGCTTCCCGGAGCCTCCATTTACCTGGTGCTGCTGTTCCATGAATAGTGGGGCTGTGAGTGGGGCAGCAGGTACTGAGTGTTGGGCTCTTGCTCTTTCAGGGGCCGGTGACCTTCGAGGAGGTGGCTGTGTATTTCTCCAGGGAAGAGGGGGCTCTGCTGGATCCCGCTCAGAGAGCCCTCTACAGGGATGTCATGCAGGAGAACTACGAGAATGTGACCTCGCTGGGTAAGGAGTCCTGTCCCCTGGGTTATTAGAAGCTGTGGGGTCTCTGAAGAACCTGAGCAGTAATAACTTTATACCTTTATTCATCATCCAAGTTTTGACAAGTTTCCTTTAAATGACTGCTTCATGGAGCAGCTGGTACGGGAACCCTCAAGGGGAGAGGCGACTCTAGATTTAATTCTGAGTGGAGCGCAGGAGCTGGTCCAAGAGGTAACTATAGCAGGACCGCTTGGAAATAGTGATCATAATACAATAGCATTCAACATCCCTGTGGTGGGAAGAACATCTCAACTGCCCAACACTGTGGCCTTTAATTTCAAAAGGGGGAACTATACAAAAATGAGGGGGTTAGTTACACAAAAGTTAAAAGGTACAGTGACTAAAGTGAAATCCCTGCAAGTTGCGTGGGCCCTTTTTAAAGACACCATAATAGAGGCCCAACTTCAATGTATACCCCAAATTAAGAAAAACAGTAAAAGAACTAAAAAAGAGCCACCGTGGCTTAACAACCATGTAAAAGAAGCAGTGAGAGATAAAAAGACTTCCTTTAAAAAGTGGAAGTCAAATCCTAGTGAGGCAAATAGAAAGGAGCACAAACACTGCCAACTTAAGTGCAAGAGTGTAATAAGAAAAGCCAAAGAGGAGTTTGAAGAACGGCTAGCCAAAAACTCCAAAGGTAATAACAAAATGTTTTTTAAGTACATCAGAAGCAGGAAGCCTGCTAAACAACCAGTGGGGCCCCTTGATGATGAAAATACAAAAGGAGCGCTTAAAGATGATAAAGTCATTGTGGAGAAACTAAATGGATTCTTTGCTTCAGTCTTCACGGCTGAGGATGTTAGGGAGATTCCCACACCTGAGCTGGCTTTTGTAGGTGACAAATCTGAGGAACTGTCACAGACTGAAGTGTCACTAGAGGAGGTTTTGGAATTAATTGATAAACTCAACATTAACAAGTCACTGGGACCAGATGGCATTCACCCAAGAGTTCTGAAAGAACTCAAATGTGAAGTTGCGGAACTATTAACTAAGGTTTGTAACCTGTCCTTTAAATCGGCTTCGGTACCCAATGACTGGAAGTTAGCTAATGTAACGCCAATATTTAAAAAGGGCTCTAGGGGTGATCCCAGCCATTACAGACCGGTAAGTCTAACGTCGGTACTGGGCAAATTAGTTGAAACAATAGTAAAGAATAAAATTGTCAGACATAGAAAAACATAAACTCTTGAGCAATAGTCAACATGGTTTCTGTAAAGGGAAATCGTGTCTTACTAATCTATTAGAGTTCTTTGAAGGGGTCAACAAACATGTGGACAAGGGGGATCCGGTGGACATAGTGTACTTAGATTTCCAGAAAGCCTTTGACAAGGTCCCTCACCAAGGCTCTTACGTAAATTAAGCTGTCATGGGATAAAAGGAAAGGTCCTTTCATGGATTGAGAACTGGTTAAAGGACAGGGAACAAAGGGTAGGAATTAATGGTAAATTCTCAGAATGGAGAGGGGTAACTAGTGGTGTTCCCCAAGGGTCAGTCCTGGGACCAATTCTATTCAATTTATTCATAAATGATCTGGAGAAAGGGGTAAACAGTGAGGTGGCAAAGTTTGCAGATGATACTAAACTACTCAAGATAGTTAAGACCAAAGCAGATTGTGAAGAACTTCAAAAAGATCTCACAAAATTAAGTGATTGGGCAACAAAATGGCAAATGAAATTTAATGTGGATAAATGTAAAGTAATGCACATTGGAAAAAATAACCCCAACTATACATACAACATGATGGGGGCTAATTTAGCTACAACGAGTCAGGACCAAGATCTGGGTGTTATCGTGGATAGTTCTCTAAAGATGTCCACGCAGTGTGCAGAGGCGGTCAAAAAGCAAACAGGATGTTAGGAATCATTAAAAGGGATAGAGAATAAGACTGAGAATATATTATTGCCCTTATATAAATCCATGGTACGCCCACATCTCGAATACTGTGTACAGATGTGGTCTCCTCACCTCAAAAAAGATATTCTAGCACTAGAAAAGGTTCAGAAAAGAGCAACTAAAATGATTAGGGGTTTAGAGAGGGTCCCATATGAGGAAAGATTAAAGAGGCTAGGACTCTTCAGTTTGGAAAAGAGAAGACTAAGGGGGGACATGATAGAGGTATATAAAATCATGAGTGATGTTGAGAAAGTGGATAAGGAAAAGTTATTTACTTATTCCCATAATACAAGAACTAGGGGTCACCAAATGAAATTAATAGGCAGCAGGTTTAAAACAAATAAAAGGAAGTTCTTCTTCACGCAGCGCACAGTCAACTTGTGGAACTCCTTACCTGAGGAGATTGTGATGGCTAGGACTATAACAATGTTTAAAAGGGGACTGGATAAATTCATGGTGGCTAAGTCCATAAATGGCTATTAGCCAGGATGGGTAAGAATGGTGTCCCTGGCCTCTGTTTGTCAGAGGATGGAGATGGATGGCAGGAGAGAGATCACTTGATCATTGCCTGTTAGGTTCACTCCCTCTGGGGCACCTGGCATTGGCCACTGTCGGTAGACAGATACTGGGCTAGATGGACCTTTGGTCTGACCCGGTACGGCCTTTCTTATGTTCTTACGTTATGTTCTTGCCCCCTTTTTTTGCTTCATCTCCCACCCACTAGTATAATTTTTGGACATGTGCCTTTTTGGTGCCATCAGTCATTTAAAAACTGCATCGAATGTATCCTTACTGGCTACATTAATAACTACATTAATCACTGTAGCTTTCATGCCTTTTCCTCAGTGTAAGAGGAAAATATGCTGCCTGTAGAATTCTAAATTGAGTGAATAGGTGTGTGACTCATGCCTGGCTTGTGTGACAGTCAGATGAGCTCCTCTTTCGATAGGAGAGCGAATAATGCCTCATCTCCATCTTGTCTTCAATCCTGCTTCTACCTCTGGAGGGACTTTGCTACATGCTGAAGCTCTGCACAAGGGACTGAGGACCCATCCCAGCGGGGGATGTTCTCCAGAGACTTGATTTGAAACTGCAGTTGGTGCTGTGCTTCTGGGAAACATCCCAGACAAATTGGTGTTAGCCCTGCCTAGCCTGCTGGATGGCCCATTAAGGACCATCAGCTACACAACTGACCCATGGAGAGAAGGCAGACACGCCTCGTGACTCAGCAAAGTATGCAGAGACTGGCCCATGTGACTCCAGACTCCATTTTGCTGTAATGTTCCACAGAAAGGACAAAGAGGTTCTTGCACCTGGAAAAGCCTATATAAGGCTAATGCCTCATCTCCATCTTGTCTTCAATCCTGCTTCTACCTCTGGAGGGATTTTGCTACATGCTGAAGCTCTGCACAAGGGACTGAATGACCCATCCCAGCGGGGGATGTTCTCCAGAGACTTGATTTGAACCTGCAGTTTATGCCATCACTGCTGCAAGCCTGAACTAAGAACTTTGCCATTACTGTATGTAATTGATTCCATTTAACCAATTCTACCTCTCTTCTCTACCTTTTTCCCTTTGTAAATAAACCTTTAGATTTTAGATTCTAAAGGATTGGCAACAGCGTGATTTGTGGGTAAGATCTGATGTGTATATTGACCTGGGTCTGGGGCTTGGTCCTTTGGGATCGAGAGAACCTTTTTCTTTTATTGGGGTGTTGGTTTTCATAACCATTCATCCCCAGGACGAGTGGGACTGGTGGTGATACTGGGAAACTGGGGTGTCTAAGGAAATTGCTTGTGTGACTTGTGGTTAGCCAGTGGGGTGAGACCGAAGTCCTTTTTGTCTGGCTGGTTTGGTTTGCCTTAGAGGTGGAAAAACCCCAGCCTAGGGCTATGACTGCCCTGTTTGAGCAATTGGTCCTGAATTGGCACTCTCAGTTGGGTCCCGCCAGAACCGCACCGTCACAGTGGCGTAGTCGTGCTTGGATCCACAGAACAAGGTCAATTAAGCTTTGGGTCAGAACCCCACGCTATCCAAATTCGAATTTTGGGTTTGAGAGTTTGGTTGGTTAAAGATCAGTGACCATGAGACAGAAAGCATCAGGAAAAGCAAGGAAACTGCAAGCCTTGAGAGACAGCCTGCGGTTTGAATATGAGCAAAAACTGGCAGAAATTCGAATGGAAGAGACGCAAGCCTTGGCCCAGCTGGAGAAGGAGGCTGCTGAGAGAGAAAAAGAGGCTGCTGAGAGAGAAGAAAAAGCTCGTAAGAGGCGTCTGGAGCTGCTGGCTGCCGAGGAGAAACCTCGACAGATGCAACAGGAGACTCACAAGATGCAACAAGAAACTGCCAGACTTCAGCTCCAAGTCAAAAAAGCAATGGAAGAACGGCAGAGACTGTATCCTCTTGAAAGGCCAGTTTGTAACAATGTTGGTATGTTGTATAACTCTGAACAGTTGTCTGGGGGTAACCAAATGTACCCCAACAGTGCCACCTTTTATGTCAATGCTGTTACTGTGGGTTCAGTAGAGGGTGGCCCCATAAATTGTGCCAGTGCTATGTATGGGAGTGGTAATGGAAAATTCATAGAGAGTGTAAAAGTCAATGGAAAAAGCTGTTTAGGGCAAATTATGGCTTCTAACATCACTCTTGTTAAAGCAGATCTGGTCAAAGAGGAAGATTATTTATCAAATCAGAGTGTGAGTGTTGTGATCCTCTATGAGTTTACGGTCCGTGTGCCTTTAGCCAGAATCCACCTTGAGTGGAATGGGGCTCAGCATGCAGTGATAGCTGGCGTCAGGAAGTTATGGCCTAAAGATCTTTTAATTGGAGAAAATGTTAAAGCTTTGTTCAGTCCAGGTAGCCAGTCACAGGAGAGGAATGATCTTAAACCTGTATCTATTATGAGCAATGATTTGCCTGAGGTGGGTTGCTCCAAAGGTTTGTCTGTGCCAAAAAGCTGTGTGTCTGTGAGTGGAGTTTCTGAATGTCTGTCTAATGTCCCAGAAGTGAATCTGGAGTTAGATCAAGAGCAGAAAGATCTCATTGGTGAGGAAAATGTTTCTCAGGAGCAAATTAAAGTAGATGGTCAGGTTAAAGCCCTAACTGAGGAAGGAGAGGGTAAATTTGTGATAGGTGATGGATTGGTGGCTAGTGCAGCTTGTAGAAGTGAACCTGAAATGGGTAACTGTGATTTGCTGGAAGTAGCTCAGTGTAGTGAAAAAAGCAGCAGCTTATCCATTGGGAGTGGCCATGTGCCTGGTAGGGAAAGTTTGGAGGAGCCTAGGCAGCCTTGTGAGCTGATGGCTTTGTCTAGACAGCAGTTTGGGAAGGGAGGGATAGTGGAAGAGGAGTGTCCCTGTCCCTTACCTGTGTCCTGTGTGGAGAAATGTGACAGTGAAGGAAATGTGCCTGTGTCTGTCAGGGGTATTGACTTGCCTATGGAGGAAGTTACCCCAGTCTCCAAGCAGTTGTCTGTGAACAGCCCTGTGTGCTGGGACAAGGGAAATGAGATCCCAAGCTGTGTGTCTGGGGAAGGACAATGTGTCTCCGGCTTTTCTGTGTCTGTGGAGCAGACAGAAGGTGCCTTTCAGCCTGTGATGGTTGAGGGTAATTCAGTTGTCTCGGAGTTGGTTGTAAATACAGCTAAGGCCCAGGAAGGGAATGGTCCTAAGTTTGTGTCTGCTGGGGGGAATGGCTCTGTGACTAGGTTGCATCCAGTTAGTGCCATAGCAAAATCCCAGAGACCAGACGATTCTGGTGCTTGTAGTTTGCCAGTTGCTAATGTGTGGTTGGAAAAGGGTGTAGCAACGCTGTCTGATCAGGGTGATACCCCAGCCAGGGCACAAGGAGAGCATGAAGGTGATTTAATTGTGTTACCTACTGACAGTTTGACAACTTGTAGCAAGAAGGAAAAGATTCCTGAACTTGTTCCAGGCCAGGGAAAGGAGAGTGCTTCTAACCTGTTACCTAGGAAGTCTATAAGTCTGCCTGACAGGGGATTGTGTAGAGATCTGCCTGATGGGCCAGAGGTGATTCTGGATGTAAGTGAGACCCAGCAAGAGTCTGTGGTTGCTCAGGGAAGTGTTCCTTTAGAGCAAGCCCTAGGTGAAGAGGGTGAGAGCAGAATTTCTGAGAGGGGTGAATTGCTGCTTAGAAAAGCTCAGAGGGAAAGAAATCCTCATGGTAGCCTGTGCAAGCAGTTCACTGCAACTGAAGGGTGTGAAAGTGATTTAATCAAGAAAGTTTCAGTTCCTAACAGCCAGAAATTTTCTGTTGTGAATGGATCCACTGACTTTCCTTTTGAGAGATCCAGTGTGGGCAGCTTTGAAAAGGTCTCAGATGGAGTAGGAGCTGTTAAGAAAGTTAAGCAGCCGTATAACCAGGTGGCTGTGTGTGGCCAGCGTGTTGGGAAGACAAAGGTGTTGGAACAGAAATGTCTCCATGCTGAATCTGTAAGTGAGCAGTCTGTGCTTCAGGGGCTGAGGACAGATTGGGTTACTGGTGTTTCAGAGCAGAACAGTTTTATGGCTGAACTCTTAAGGATGCAGGGGAGAGCAAGCCAGCTCTCACCCTCAGCCCCTTTGGATTTGTGTGGTATCTCTGTAAGACAAAGTCCAGCCCTAAAATCCATAGCAGCTAAGAAGTTAAAAGCTAGTGTTTGTGTTGATGCCAATTACCTGGCTGGCTGGGAGAAGAAAGACCTGCTAATAGCTGTTAGCACAGAGAGCCCACCCCATCAGCCAGTGACTTCTGTTAAGCAAGAGAAATCAGGGTTTAATCCTGCAGGACTCTCACTCATTAGCCCCCTCCCCGTATAACCTCCCCATCTCTGTGCACAGCGACCCCGGCCACCGACCCTGAGTCCTTGCTGCATCCTCCCGCCCAGAGCAGGGCCCCTTCCCAGGCACAAATGGGCACTTTGTTGATGATGTCACAGGCTGGTGGTGTAGCCTGGACAGTGTTTACACCGATAAGATGACGTGTTGGGGTGCAGCTCGCCCTTGTACATGGCTACTCACCGTTACTGGAGGAGATGAAATTGGGTGAAACACACATTCACTTGATTTATAGTTGAAATCGTAGGCAAGGATCAATACACGTAACGATTAGAGTCAGAGAAGTATAGTAAAGAGGGGCTTGCACTGTGCGGACTTACAAGCTATGGACACCATTGGAAACAAAGATCGAGGCGCAAGGGAGCCCATCAGACGGGAGGCCCTGCTTCAGTTTACACTGTCTCGGGGACCTGACAAAATGAAAAACTGGTCACTAGGAGACGTATTTTCTCCGCTTCCTTATGGTAATAGGATGGCGATATACCACATCTGCTCCTTTGCTCTGATTCTAATAATGTCAATAGCTGCCCCAAACCATACCTGGCCTTTGGGAAGTCCATAATTAAGCATCAAGCCTCAATACTCATGATTTACATCACTGATTTATTAATCATTCTAATATATGAATGCATCCAACTGCTGAGATACTTCATAGCAAACTAATTGCTAGAGCCCGCCCCAGACTTCCTTCTTTCAGAATCCTGTGGCGGATTCCACCCGCTTGTGGTTCCTCATTAGTCTCTCAAAATGAGGGTGCGAAATATCTGACCTGGGATTGTCTCCTTAGGCCTATTCAGGTAAATCCCACACCTCCCACAAAGGCTCCACCTAATACAACACCACTGGCCATCACATACAGCCCCTCTCCAGTGCATTATCAACGATCTACAAGCTATCCTGGAAAACGATCCCTCACTCTCACAGAGCTTGGGAGGCAGGCCAGGTCCTCGCTTGCAGACAACCCCCGAACCTGAAGCAAATACTCACCAGCAACTACACACCACACCACAGAAACACCAACCCAGGAACCAATCTCTGTAGCAAACCTCATTGCCTACTCTGTCCCCAGATCTACTCTAGCGACACCATCAGAGGACCCAACCACATCAGCCACACCATCAAGGGCTCATTCACCTGCACGTCTACTAATGTGATAGATGCCATCATGTGCCAGGAGTGCCCCTCTGCCATGTGCATTGGCCAAACCGGACAGTCTCTAGGTAAAAGAATAAATGGACACACATTGGACATCAGGAATGGTAACATACACAAGCCAGTAGGTGAACACTTCAATCTCCCTGGTCATTCTATAACAGATTTCAAAGTCACTGTTCTTGAACAACAAAACTTCAGAAACAGCCTTCGAAGAGAAACAGCAGAACTAAAATTCATTTTCAAATTTAACACCATTAATCTGGGCTTCAATAGGGACTGGGAGTGGCTGGCTCCTTACAGAAGCAGCTTCGCCTCTCTTGGAATTGACACCTCCTCATCTATTATTGGGAGTGGACTACATCCACCCTGATTGAATTGGCCCTGTCAACACTGGTTCTCCACTTGTGAGGTAACTCCCTCCTCCTCATGTGTCAGTATATAATGCCTGCATCTGTAACTTTCACTCCATGCACCTGAAGATGTGAGGTTGTTTTACCCACGAAAGCTTATACCCAAATAAATCTGTTAGTCTTTAAGGTGCCACCAGACTCCTTGATGTTTTTGTGGATACAAACTGACACAGCTACCCCCCGATCCTTGACAATTCTAACATAGCCTAACATAATTCTCTAACCAATTATATCCCACTACGTAATTTACTCACACCTAGCAACATGAATTTTACAGCAGATAGAAACAATTAGAGAACCAGACTGATTAACAAGGTAAAAGTGGTGACCATAAAGATAAGACAATAAAGAAAAGAGAGTTTGACAACCACAGCCATTGATAAGGGATTTATTGCCAGAGAGGATGATTTATAATAATAATACTAACTCTTCTGCCACTTTGAGCCAAGGAAGCTGGCCTTGGTATTCTACTGCTTAAAAATGAGCAGGGATTACAACCATGGAATATTCTTTGTGACGAGTATCCCACAAATTCCACTGACCTCCCTTCTTTTCTTTGCCTGGAGTAGGGTTTCCAATTTCCAAACCTGATGTGATCTCGCAGCTGGAACGAGGGGAAGAGCCGTGGGTCCCGGACCTCCAGGCCTCTGAGAAAGAAGTGCTCCCGAGAGCTGCCTGCACAGGTGAGGACTTGGTTAAACCAACTCAACAACTGTTTAGGAATGCAGGAAACATTTGGGATGCCCTACAAAGACCCTGTGAGCTCTCCAAGCTCAGGATTGTTCCCTGCAGATGTGGAATCATTATGGCAGATGTCACTCATGGCTTCCCTCCTATTCTGACTGACAACTTGCAGCAGGTCCCTCCCCGGTCTCGCTTTCCCCTGAGTGTTCTGGTGAGATGCAGACCCAGAACTGATCCCTTCCTCTCTCCTCTGGGGAAGGGTTTGGGGAAAATCAGCTCCTGAGAGGTTTGATCTCTCCCACACATATTTTGGTTTTTTCATCCCTTTTTCCATTCCTCTCTCTGAGATTTCCTTTCTTTCTGGCACAGGGAGTGACCTGTGTCTGGATTCGCTCTGTCTCCCATCAGGTGATGGGATGGTGAGTGAGAATGAGAAGGAGAAACTCCAGCAGGAAGATGCTGAGCAAGTAGAACCACGTGGAACGTTATCAGGAAGATCCAAAGGGAATGTGTCCGGGCGTTGTGCACTCCCAGAAAAAGCAAAAGCCTGTGAGACGCAGCAGATGCCAAAGGAAAACTTCAGTAGCCACTCAGACCTTATAACCCGCGACAGAATCCACTTGGAAGGGAGACGCCACACATGCCATGAGTGTGGAAAAATCTTCCCTTGGAGCTCACACCTTATCATACATCGTAGAATCCACACAGGAGAGACGCCCTACACATGCTCTGAGTGCGGGAAAAGCTTTAAGCACAGCTCTGCCCTGAGCAGACATCAGGGAATCCACACGGGTGAGAAACCTTATGGATGCTCTGAGTGCGGGAAAAGCTTCAGTCGGCGTTCAAACCTTATCACACATCAGAGAATCCACACAGGAGAGATGCCCTACACGTGCTCTGAGTGCGGGAAAAGCTTTAAGGACAACTCTGCCCTAAGCGCACATAGGAGAATCCACACGGGTGAGAAACCTTATGGATGCGCTGAGTGCGGGAAAAGCTTCAGTAAGCGTTCAAACCTTATCACACATCGTAGAACCCACACAGGAGAGATGCCCTACACATGCTCTGAGTGTGGGAAAAGCTTTAATCACAGCTCTGCCCTGAGCACACATCAGGGAATCCACACGGGTGAGAAACTTTATGGATGCTCTGAGTGCGGGAAAAGCTTCAGTCAGCGTTCAAACCTTATCACACATCGTAGAACCCACACAGGAGAGATGCCCTACACATGCTCTGAGTGTGGGAAAAGCTTTAAGCAGAGCTCTGACCTGAGCAGACATCAGGGAATCCACACAGGTGAGAAACCTTATGGATGCTCTGAGTGCGGGAAAAGCTTCAGTCGGCGCTCACACCTTATCACACATCTTAGAATCCACACAGGAGAGACGCCCTACACATGCTCTCAGTGCGGGAAAAGCTTTAAGGACAGCTCTGCCCTGAGCGCACATAGGAGAATCCACACGGGTGAGAAACCTTATGGATGCTCTCAGTGCGGGAAAAGCTTTAGTCACAGCTCTGCCCTGAGCGCACATAGGAGACTCCACACGGGTGAGAAACCTTATGGATGCGCTGAGTGCGGGAAAAGCTTCAGTCGGCGTTCAAACCTTATCACACATCAGAGAATCCACACAGGAGTGAAGCCCTACACGTGCTCTGAGTGCGGGAAAAGCTTTAAGCGCAGCTCTGCCCTGAGCGCACATAGGAGAATCCACACAGGAGTGAAGCCCTACACATGCTCTGAGTGCGGGAAAAGCTTTAGTCAGCGTTCAAACCTTATCACACATCAGAGAATCCACATTTGCTAATTCTCACCTAGTGATCTGTGCACCATCTTCACTGTGGTCTCTCAGCTCCCCCAGATGAGTTGCCTGCTTCTGCCTTTTGCAGCTCACCCTTCTTTGGGGTCAGTCCTGTGATCTTTCCTATCAACTCCTTTCCTTCTGAGTCACAGGAGTGTGTGTCCCTCCAGCCAGGAATGTTCATCAGCTCCAGGTGGGGGAGAGGTTTGATTCCCAACAAGCTACACTGAGGCAAAAACTACCTGTGCCTGACATCCACTAGGGCTGCGCATGGCGTTGGCTGCTCAAGTTAGTGATCTTGGGGTAAAAAGACAATTATAGTTGTAGAGCAGATGCAGCCCAGGTGCAGGGGTTGGCATTAGCTTTCCCCGTGACCTGACCTAAACAAACCCTGAGCATCACGGTTATACTGTTCCCCCCTTTCAGAGCAATTGTTAGTCATCAAGTTCCCCCTTTGGAAACCAATTGTTTCAGTCCCAGTTGCTCTGCTGTTGCTTCAGGTTGTGCTGCAGAGCAGATATTTTTACTACTATTTTCATTACTTAAAATATACTGAACTATAACGAAGAGCAGGAACAGGGCAGGGCTAGGGGAAAATGTCATGTCACCCTCTGTAACAGCAGAGGAAGATAGGGTAAGTCAGAGGGATTCCCTTATTCCCCATCACCATCCCAGTCCCCCTGTTGTTCAGTTGGTTAGGTCAATATTTTTTCTAAAGGGCTGGGAGGAGGATTCTCTAGTAAATGACTTGGAACTAAGCAAAATGCCCCGACATTGGGCTCCCAAAGCAGTTGTGGCCCAGGCCCTGCAGGAGGTCGCCCCTGAAGATCTCTCCTTCCTAATCAGCTGCATGTTGCCTATTATTTGGGAAATGCAATCCCTGTCTAGGCAAGGATGGGAAAATGGAAGTGACATTTCCCTTCACCTCCCCCCCAGGAGATGCTGCAAATGTGTAGAAAATGAAATCCCTGTTGAATGTGATATAGCTGCCTATTTTTAATAGAGACCTGACATTTGGTGTCTTACAGGGATTCTAAGCTGCACCTGAATTTATTCCCTAATTTAAATTTGTGGCACCAGATTAAAGACATAAAAGATCATAGTTGAGGGAGTTGTACCTCACTATCGCTACTGATCTGTTGTGCGGTTGCTGAAGAATTCTATACCAGAGAAGTGTCAAATTACTCCAAGTAACGTCAAAGGTGTGACAAGAACTCAGGTAGAAGTTGCAGGTAGTGGTGGTTGATTTTCACCCCAGAGATGGAAGCTGCGGTGACCTGTGGCCCAGGTAAACTATCTTTAGAACCTGCTCCCTAGTTAAGTGGCATTGGTCACACTCCTGAAGGATGCCATGATTAAATTGGGCACAACCATCTTTTGCCATTTGGATCCAAAGTTTCATGAAGCACAGAGAGAAACAGCTGATTGCTTCAGAGCCATTCCATGCCCACGGGTCCCAATCTGGCTGCCTTGTTGGACAAGAAGCACTTCCATGCTGGCAAATGATGGTAGCCAATGAGGGAATGTATCAGATTCCAAGTTCAGGCTGCAGGATACATGAATGCGGAGTCCAGAGTCTGTGGTTTGGTGTCTTAGTTTTGCTCTAGCGTCTGATGCATTTGTATCACTTCTCCACCTCCTGCTACTGTGAAGGATTAGAAAGTGTGAAAATAGAGCACAGGTGGTTTTTCTCATGATGCAGCCTTCCCACGTCGTGCGAGACCCTTTCCACCCACACTTCTGGGAGAAGCCCCAGGGAGAAATGAACTCACAGAAATGGAAGGCTCCTAGGTTATTGTAGAATGTGTCTTCATACAAAGCTGACTGGGTGGAAATGGGAATTAAGAGAAAACTGCCCTATGGGTTTATATGTTGTAATTGTTGAATAAGTTGGTACCAGCGACAATGATATTAAACATGAAGTTAATTAGTATCACGGAAGGGGCTGATGATGTGCTAACTTTCAGTGTTACAATATAATTCAGGTTTTCGTCTCTTTCTCTCCCTGCCCCCTCCTACTACATAGGAAATGGAGGCTAATCCTGAAATTAAACCCTCACTCCAAAGGAATTAGAGTGGGGGAACAGGTGAGAGAAATAGCCTGTGTGAGAATAGAGACCCAGGATAGACTGTAATTATTTCTATTTCAAATGGAATTGATTTTGATAAATTTTAAATCTTCTGTTAAGAGGAAAATTACTTGAGACAGGATGTGTAAAACCTTTTACCCAGTTAGAGGGTAACTGCCACAGACTTCTCCAGGTCTCTTGTTTGCAAAGCAAAGATGTCACATGAGGCAGGAGATGTCAAATCTACAATGGTGATGGATGTGTGATGGGAGCTTTTCTGGGTTGGTTGGTTGGTTGGGTTTGGTTTCTTAATTTAATATAAATTTTGCAACCAGTTATTTTTATAGAGGCCGAGACCTCTGTTCCGTTCGAGCCCAGCTGTGTAACCCTCAGGCCTGGCTCTGGAATCCTCCCCAAAACTGGCCTTGTGTTTTTCTTTCATGTTTGGTGTCTTTGGGGTTCACACATCCACACTACATGTGGTTTTCAGCAACAGATACTTTGAGAAAGTGATGTGTAACTTGTTTGTCCCTGTGTATACGAATGCACCCCTGGGGCGGTGTCTTTGTCTGGCCTGGGGGGCAGTGGAGAGTCCCGCCACTGACTGAGCTGGTCCATTGTCTGGGGCGCATATTGATAGTATGTCCTGTAGAGTCTGTGGGGAACTATTACCGTGCTTCGTTTGACAATAAACCTGGCCAGGTAAGGAACCGGAAAAAAAAAATAAAGCCGATTGGCAGCACTTCAGCAGCAGCTAAAACGTGCCGCTTCATTCTTCGGCGGTAATTCGGCGGCGGGTCCTTCGGTCCCTCTCTTCCTCTTCACCGACAGCTCAGAGGGGAAGAGAGAGACTGAGAGACCTGCCACCGAAGACCCGGACCTGCCGCCCCTTTCCATTGGCCGCCCCAAGCAGCTGCTTCCTTCGCTGGTGCCTGGAGCCCGCCCTGCATGTCCCCATCTATCAGTTACTTTGGGAACTTGTCTCTGCTCACAGGCTGCCTCCAGCCTGTCTGGCCAGCTGCTGAGCTCTGTGGGGGTGAGTCCCTTGGCATAAGTGGCACCCGGGAGAAACCCTCCTGCCAGATGCACTGGTGGTATAGTGGTGAGCAGAGCTGCCTTCCAAGCAGTTGACCCAGGTTCGATTCCTGGCCAGTGCAGGGCTGTGCCCTTTTCTTGGCCGGGAATTGGTTTAATTTCAGTCCCGTTGTATCAGTTTATCAGTGGAATGGCAGAATGAATGTCCCACATCCCAGCAGGTCATTCAACACCCAGTGGAGGAAGAAAGGGGCGGGACTATACAGTGAGCTGCTGGAGTCATCCTGGCGTTACAATGTTTGGTTTATTTTTTTAAATGTTTCCTTTACCTCCCTCTCCATTTTGGACTCAGAACCTTTAAGGGCAGAAGGGACCATCGTGATCATCTGGCTTAACCTCCTGCACCCCGTCCATAAACATATCAAGCTCAGTCTTGAAGCCATTTTGGGTTTTTGCCCCACTGCTCCCCTTGGGAGGCTGTTCCAGAACTTCACTCCTCTGGTGGTTAGAAACCTTCACCTAATTTCAAGGTTAAGCTTGTTGATGGCCAGTTTATATCCATTAGTTCATTACTAGTGGGGGCCTGTGATAGTGTGGGGAAGGGAGGGAGAAAGCCTGGAGAACTGACCGTGGGAGCCAGAGAGATTCCCTGTTCCCCGACCACCCATTTCTGGGAGGAACCAGCAGGAACTGCCCTTGGGAAGCTGCTGCTAATAACTCAGGTGTGAAAACATTCCGTTGGAATCAGATTAAAGCCTCCTCGCACCCGGTGTCATGGTCACTGACCTGGCTCATCCCTGGGATGTTCCCAGCCACAGCAATGCAGTGAGTGGAACCAAATCCCTCTCCAGAGCCCAGGCGCACACACAAATCCTGGGGCTTTTCGTTCCTGGGCTGCTGGCGCCATCGTGTGGCCATTTGGTTTCACTTCTTTCTGTTAAAACTTTTAGCTTTCTGCACATCCAAGGAATGCATCCAACGAAGTGGGTACTCATCCACGAAAGTTCATGCTCCAATATGTCTGTTAGTCTATAAGCTGCCACAGGACTCTTTGCTGCCTGCACAGAAATGTTAATTCCCTGGGAGAGATTCGGGAGCGTTTCTCTGTTTTGTGTTTGTGACATTGATATAAATGGGAACCATATAGAACATGGGTTGCAACCAAGGTCCTGTGGTGGCAACAAATCCTAAGTAAAGGGGGTCATATAAGGTGTCTAAGACCAGGTTCTGGGTTGCTGGTTATGATTATGCTGTCTGTATGTCTGTGTATCATTTTGTAGTTTAAGTATAAGTATTGGCTCTATACTGTCTGTATTTTGTATTATGCTCTGCCTCTGGGAAGTGTCCCAGACAAAGCTGATGTTAGCCCGGCATAGCTGGCTTGATGGCCCATTAAAGGGCCATCAGCTACACAATTGACTGATGGAGAGAAGGCAGACACGCCTTGTGACTCAGCAAAGTATGCAGGGACTGGCCCATGTGACTCCAGGCTCCATATTATTTTTGCTGTAAGTTTCCACCGTGAGGACAAAGGGATTCTTACACCTGGAAAAGTCTATATAAGGCGGATGCATCATCTCCATCTTGTCTTCAATCCTGCTTCTGACCTCTGCAGGGAATTTGCTACAAACTGAAGCTAGACACAAAGGACTGTTGACCCATCCCAGCGGGGGATGTTGCAGAGACTTAATCTGAACCTGCAGTTTACTCCAGCACTGCTGCAAGCCTGAACTAAGAACTTTGCCATCACTGTATGTAATTGATTCCATTTAACCAATTCTACCTCTCTTCTCTACCTTTTTCCCTTTGTAAATAAACCTTTAGATTTTAGATTCTAAAGGATTGGCAACAGCGTGATTTGTGGGTAAGATCTGATGTGTATATTGACCTGGGTCTGGGGCTTGGTCCTTTGGGATTGAGAGAACCTTTTTCTTTTATTGGGGTGTTGGTTTTCATAACCATTCATCCCCAGGACGAGTGCACTGGTGGTGATACTGGGAAACTGGAGTGTCTAAGGAAATTGCTTGTGTGACTTGTGGTTAGCCAGTGGGGTGAGACCAAAGTCCTTTTGTCTGGCTGGTTTGGTTTGCCTTAGAGGTGGAAAAACCCCAGCCTAGGGCTGTAACTGCCCTGTTTGAGCAATTGGTCCTGATTTGGCACTCTCAGTTGGGTCCCGCCAGAATCGCTCCGTCACAGTGTTGTTAAGGACTGAAATGTTCCCCGGGTTCCTCGGGCCCAACCTGCCTCACGTTCTACTGCCCATGGAGCCCCATCCCAGCCCTCAGCCCCCAGTCGATGCTGATTCCCTCAGCCCCATCTGGGCAGGGGGTGAACCCTGTCACTGCGCATTGCCTAGTTCCCCTAACTCTGAGGGACTTCAGCTGCTCCGTGTCCCCAGGGACCCTCCACACCACTCCCCTGCTTACCACGGTTCAGATATTGCAGTGGCATGAGTCTGCTTCTCAGCACCTGCCTCTCACTTTAGAGGCCCCACAGTAATAACCATTTTCAAGATGAACTTACTGCGGGTTTTATCGCAATATCTGGGTGGGGGGAACCTGTTAAAAATATTCATAAAACTCCTTTCCCAAAATTGTCCCAGGGTTCTTGATATCCTGTGTATGGCACTGAACGGCCATTGATCATGTAGCTGATTGTGGTATAAACATCTTAGGTTTCCCAGCTAGATAAGATCCCATCAATACATAAATGTCAGGGAGCCCTGCCTGAAAGCAGTGACAATCTTAGAACAGTTCATGGGCAGAATTATTACACTAAAGCAGATGTGCAAAGCATGTGCCCTGCCACTGCGCTCCCTCCCCACCAATACAGCTAATGCCATAAGGCCCTGGGGGAGAGGGGCTCCAGGCCTCCTCTTGGTGGCAGAAGTGGTTTGGGGCTTCAAGCGCTTCCACATTGTCCCCTAGTGGCTGGGGCTGGGGGGGGAAGGTGGGAAGGGATGGAAGAGGGTGGGGCCGCAGCAGAAAGGGTGGGGCTTTGGCATCACTAGCCCCTGCTTAGCCAGTAGGGTTCAGTTTAGGGCAGTGGGGCCTGCCTCCTAGGGGGGCACAGGGGGACGTTCATGGGGGCAGCTCAGGACCCAAGCCAGCCCCCATGGAGAGCAGGGAGGGAGCACCACTCTGCCCCCAGGCTCCTGGACCCGCCTTGACCCTCCTTACCCCCTCCACATCCCTCTCTGCAGCAAGCCACGGTCCCGGTCCCACTCCCAGCCCCCGTTCTCGACTGTGGCTGCCGAGGGGTCGCGGACACAGATAAGAGGGGACAGTGTGAAAAGTTTGGGGACCACTGGTTTAGGGTGATGCCCTCAAATCACGTCTATGCAGCCCATTAAAAGCTATTCCTCACCCACCTAGCCCCTCAAGCAGGCCGGACTAGGTATGTTGGGTGGCCATTTGGTTTCACTCCTTTCTGTTAGAACCTTTAGCTTTCTGTGAAGAAATGTTAATTCCCTGGGAGAGACTCGGGAGCGTTTCTCTGTTTTGTGGTGTTAAGGATTGAAATGTTCCCCGGTTCCTCGTCCCCTGTGCTGCCCTTGACTCATCCAGGAAGGAGAACAACATTTCATTGCACTCATGTGATTTGTAACCCACCACCAGCCAAAACTGCTCCGTTTGGCACAGCCGCCCCACCCTGCTGCGGAGCTGGGCGGAGCAGGGGGGTCTGTGCAAACACGGTCTGTTCCTGATGTCTTCCCCCAGCTCCTCACTAGATGTGAGGGGGGAGCTCAGGGGGGGACGAGACCCATGGACCCCCCCGTCGGACTCTATCCCCTAAGCCCCGAACCCACCAAGCTGTACTCCACCATGTGAGGGTCGTCCCAACCCCATTACTCAGCCTGCTTATTCGTGCCCATAACTATCTGTAACCTGTTTGTATGAGTGATGTACCCTCACCGTTTACTTGCCTGTACCTTGAACTGACCCATCGTATACCCCGCATTGGGGACATGACAGACTATGTATATGTATGTGCTGCCTAACACCAAAACGTTAACATCCTCCCACAATCTGTATGTAACCCCCAATGACATAATAACTGACGCATCAAACACTTTGTATCGTTTATTATAAACATTCTCTAATAAAATTTAAAAACTCCTTATTGGCCCTACCTCTGCCGGCCTTGGATTCCTCCTCCCGTCCCTTCCCTGACAGCTCCGATGAGGTGGCCGAGTGGTTATGGTGATGCTGCTCATCCATTGTGCTCTGTCCGCGTGGGTTCAAATCCCGTCCTCATCGGTGACCTTCAGTCTTCTCTCTTCCTGGACAAACAACCCTCTCCCCCCTTTGGTACAATCACAGACCAAACCATGTTGCTTCCTGCAAACAAAAACCATCCCAGGAACTCAGATCCCCCCTGCTTAAAATACAAGGTCTAAACACCAGATTTCTCAAAGAATTCGCTGGTCCTGGATTTCTTAGTTTTTATCTCCAAAGGGAACATCCTCCTCATCTCCCCCAAACACCCAGGACCTCCACAAATTATTAAAATGCCCCCGGCCTCCTCATGTCTCCTGCCTTCCGCACCCCCCATCCCGTCTCCCCTCGGTCCCATCTCGTCTCCCCCCCGTCCCGTCTCCCCCTTCTCCTCCCATCTCCCCCAGTCCTGTGTCCTGCCCCCCATCTCCACCCCGCCGGGTCCCATCTCCTCCTTCCCTCCCCATCTCCACACCCCGCCCCCGTCCCAGCTCATTCCCCCACGGTCCTTGCCCCCGGGCTGGGTCTCTGAGCTCGGTCCCCGCAGGCTCCGGCCCAGGGGCTGCCCCTCCCCCCGGGCAGGGTGGGGCTAATGACGGGCCCCGCCCCCAGCGCAGGCCCCGCAGGAGGGGGAGGGGCAGGGCTCGCGTGGGACGGACACGCTCCAGCCGGGGTGAGGGCCGAGCCTGTTCGCCCCTGCCCGGGGGCCGCGCTACCCGCGGCCGGAGCGGGGCGGGGCCGGGAGCGGCAGGAGGGGCCCGGAGCGGGGAAGGGGCGGGGCTGAGGAGAACCCCGCCCGCACCAGGGGGCAGCGCCGCCTCACAGCCCGCCGGGGCGCGCCGCGCTCCAACGGCCCTAACGGCCGCAACCGTCACCTGACTCCTCCCGGCTCCCCCTCCCCGCGCTCCAACGGCCTAACGGCCGGACCCGTCACGTGACTCCTCCCCCCCCCCGCGCCGCGCTCCAACGGCCCGAACGGCCGGCCCCGTCACGTGACTCCTCCCCGCGCAGCGCTCCAACAGCCCTAACGGCCGGACCCGTCACGTGACTCCCCGCGCCGCGCTCCAACGGCCCTAACGGCCGCAACCGTCACATGACTCCTCCCCGGCTCCCCCCTCCCCCGCGCTCCAACGGCCCTAACGGCCGGACCCGTCACGTGACTACTCTCCCCGTCGCTCGCGGGGTGCGTCACTTCCGGACCGCTGCCGGGGGTGCTCCGGGCGCGCGGTGGAGCCGGTAAGAGCCGAGCGCGGCGGGGGGAGGAGACCCCTGGGCCCGCGACCCCCCCCGCGCGGGGCCGAGCCGGAAGCTGGGGCGGGGCGGGGCGGGGCGGGCAGGGGTCCCAGTGCGGCCTCCGTAGCGATGGGGTCAGTGGGGAGGTGCTGCTCCCTCCCCTCTCTTCAAACTGCCCCCGGGCTCCTCACACCGCCCCTCCCCGTCACAGCCACAGACCCCCGCCCCCGCGCTGGGGTTTGTCTCCCGCTGCCGGGGCGGAGTCTGTGACCCGTTTCCCCCAACGCTCAGACACGGATATAAAACATCCCAACCCCCGCCCCGTTCTCCCGCCCCGCCCGGATCGACCCTGTGCCCGGGTCCCGCGGGGCGGGGCCTTGGGGGCAAACGGCGCCGCTTTCCCCCCCCCGGCTCCTCGGTCAGACCCTGGTGGGAACCGCTCAGCTCCTATCCCCGACCAGCCACTGCCCCCACCCCCGTGTGTGTGGGGGGGGAGGGGCTGTGTGTGGGTCTGAGGGGGGTGGGGGGGTTGGTTTTGTTTCTGAATTTTTTGGGGGGAGGGGTTGTTATTTTTTACTGAATTGCCTGACGTTATGTTGTGGTGGGTTTTATTCTGTGTGTTTTGTTTTCATACGTATCTATTGCAGAGCACCCTATACATGTAGGGCTGGACAGGGCCTCACGCTGTCATCTCTCTGCCCAGCTCCCCCGGCCGAGGCAGGGCCCGGTCTGTGTGGATTATCTCTGCCCGAGGTTTGTCCTGCCTGCCAGCCCCCTTGTCAGACTGTTCCCGAGCTGACCTGCCTTAGCTCTGGGGACACCCACCCGGATCTGAGTGGTGAGCAGCTCTGCAGAGAGGAGACCCCAGTGAGTGGCAGCTGGGGAAAGAGACTGAAGTGGGCAGGAGAAACCTTGACGTGCCCGAGGTCTCCCAGGCTGTCCGTGACCGAGCTAGAAATAGAGCCCAGGTCTAGGGCTGTTTTGGGCACTGAAGGTCTCTGCCACCCTGGTGTTTCAGGCGCTGGTGCAAACCCTTAGGACAGACAGAATTTACACTAGTGCGCTCTGATTGGCACTGGTGCACCATGTCCCTGTTTGAAGGCTTGCGGGGGGACGGGGACACTGACTTCTCCTGACCCAGGACACCCACCCCCGGCTGTGTGCAGGGACCACAGCTGAGCTGCCCTGCCCAGACAGCCTGTGCATCCCTGGGCAAACCACCTCTTCCTGCAGCCGAATACAGTGGGGTCTGGGGGCCTTTCCAAGCTGCGGGTGACGGGGCTCTGGAGTTACCGGGGTCTGTTCCTGGCTCTGTCCCTGACCTGCTTGGTGACCTGGGGGAAGTCACAGCCCCTCTGTGTTTTCCTCCTACCCCTTGTCTGCTTGGATTGTGATCTCTGTGGGGCAAGGACCGCACTGATTGGTAGAGATGTTAGTTAAAGCAGTTTGGTGGAGCTGTGATTGTGATATGAGAAGATCTGGGTCTGAGTCCCCCATTGTACGATGAAAGGAGAGAGGTGCATGTGTACCTGGAGCTTCCAGTCTGTCTCGTTTCTGCACTGAGCGGTGCATGTTGTCAGGAGGAAACGGGACTGTTTGCCATGGGAATGGTCAGCAGTGAGATGGGATCTGAGAGCAGTCTGTGTGCTTCACGATGGGTGAGTGAATGGAGACTGTTAACTGGAACTTCTGTGAGTAAGGATGAAGGAGTTGTATAAAGGGGTGAAGGGCTGTTCAATTGACCAAGTGTGCGGCTGTTTCTGGGGAGCAGGCCCAGTATCTGAGTGTAGAACAGGTGTCGGTAGCTCCTGTACAGCGCAGCTCACCTGAAACCACATTCTGCCTTAGCAAAGGTAAGCTCTGTCCCCTTCTGTTTGCTTCTGAAAGTTGCCTTTCCCAGGGCTTTGCTGCCTTTGTGAATTGCAGAATTAGGATTCCATTGGTGTGTACTTTTTCTGAATTTCCTGATTATTACAAGTTTGAGTTTTGCTGATCTCTCTTCTGGAGGGGCACCAGACAGCTTCGGGCAACCTTAAATCCTGCTTTCATCAAGTTTTAATAGGTGAATTTCCTAGCTTTTTGCACAGAGCAATGTTGGCAGGAGGAGTTAGCAGCGCTATAGGCAGTTGTGGGTCTCGCACAAGTTTGCAATCAGAGGCACAGGGAAGTGCAATGACTTACCCAAGGTCACCCAGCAGGCCCGTGGCAGAGCCAGGAATAGTCTGGGTCCAGTGCTCTCTCCACCTAGGTGCTGCGTGATTCTGAAGTTTTGCTCCCCTGTCCTGTGCTTTTTGTTACGGTGGAATGGGAATAATGGTCATGCTTTCAAGTGTCTCTCTCCTCCTCCTCCTGACACCATTTGCAGCTCGGCCTCCCCTTCTTTCAAGTGTTTGCCATGGGCAGTGGTAACAGAGCCAGCGAGAGAAATCTCTGACATGGTCTGTGCCCCAGCTGGGCCTTCTGCTCCTGGTCCAGCCGTGCCCCAGCTCTGCCCCTCCTCCAAACAGGCCTCCTACCCTATACACTCTGGCCTGCCCCTGCACCCCGTACACTTGTAACATGTGCCTTGAAACTATTCCTAGTTTGGATTCGGGATGATTAAATTTGCTCTCCCACACTCCAGTTTCCCCCACACTCCCCCACCTTCAGCTCCCCCGCACTCCAGTTTCCCGCACACTCCCCATCACACTCCCCCACCTTCAGCTCCCCCACACTCCAGTTTCAGTTGTTTGGTGATGTCCCGATGGTTTTCCACTGATAGTTTGGGAGGGAGCAGGGCTGGTCAGTTGAGTTTATAAAGTAGATGTTCAGTGTCAGCGCTTTGTTCCGTACATGTGACCCATACGCTGATCTCTCAGTCACTGAGTCTTGACCAGTGATGAGCTTTCTGGAGACACCTCGCAGGACCCTCCTCCAAGCGATGTGTTTGGTGTGGTGGGTTTGTCAGGTCTCAGGGGAGAGCTGCTGGCAAATCCCAAGTGACCCTTTGCCAACGGATCTCTGTGTCACTGTCTGACCCCCCTAGGCCAGGGAGAGGGTGACTTTCTGCCAATGGCCTTCAGGACGGGTGCTGAGTTCACTGCGGTGCCCCTCGTCCCCTCTCCATTTCCCTTCTCGCTGTGCTGTCTGGGACGCTGCTCCGCTTCCTGCTCCCCAGGCCACCCCGTGTCTACTCCATGTGCCAGGCTGCTGGCAGCCCCCAGGGAGAGGCCATCCAGTCCCTCAAACTGGTGCCAAACCGCTGGGCCTCAGGCCTTCTGGGGTGCAGCTCTGAGAGTCCCATTGCCCCCTGCCCCAGGGGTGCTACGGGGGCACGTCCTTCTCGGGGCATCAGGTGAAACAGCAAAGGAGCCGACTGTCGGCAAACAAGGGTAAATAAAGGAATGAAAGAGAAACGGGGAAAGCCCTGTGGACAGCTCCCATCAGGATCTGGGCCCCTCTTACTTCTGAGAGCCCTGGGAGCATCTCAGTCCCCTTCAGAGTTTAGTAGGTCCCCAGTGCTAGTTTTAACCTGCTCCCCCTTGAGCTCTGGGATCCCCACCCGCCCTCAGTGAAGGCCAGAGCCCCGAATGCTGCCAGCCCTCTCCTGGGGGCTGGAGATGCTCCACAGACTGTTCCCTCCCCAGGGTGCCCCCCCCGCAGAGTAGAGCAGGTCTCTCCTGTTAGCTCCTGCTCCAGGCCTGGCAGGGTTTGTAGGTGTGGAGGGGCTGGGCCCGTCCAGACTAGAGCAGCAGTTTAACCCCTTCTGTGCCCAGGCCCAGGGAATGGCCCCCTGTCAGCCCCATGCCTGAGGTGGTGGGGAGACCCACTGGCAGCATTGCCCTTGAGGGTGCTGCTCCCACTCCCTCCCCTCCCCCTTCACTGCCACCACAAGGCCTGTCACCTTCACGTCCTGAGGG
This sequence comes from Mauremys reevesii, assembly GCF_016161935.1. Taxonomy (NCBI): domain Eukaryota; kingdom Metazoa; phylum Chordata; order Testudines; family Geoemydidae; genus Mauremys; species Mauremys reevesii. The sequence goes on from NC_052636.1 coordinate 1,444,641, forward strand.
GTGACCCCAGGAGGTGTGTTTTGTTATTCCTCTCCCTGCCCCCTGGATCCGTTCTGCCCCCTCCGTCGCTCACCTCTGTCTCAGGAGACAAGGTGGGTCATGGGGTGCGGGCGGTGCTGTGCTGCAGATCCATCACTGGAGGGGTGGCAGCCTGGACCCCCCCTTGAAGGTTGCCGGGATGCTGACGTGCCCTGGAGGAGAACTGGGGCTTGACAGAGTCCAGGGACCCTTTGTCCCACACTGTGTCCCTGTGAAGCCTGCTCTGCAGTGCTGCCAATTGCTGCTGGTGGCGTTGTGCCCATAAGTCTCTGTAATGCTGTCCCCAGTGACTCGAGAGCACGAGCACCGGCCTCCGGCAGACTGGTGAGAAGCAGGGCACAAACCCCAATTGGGTGTGAGGTCTGTATGGAGATTTCACCAACCAAGTATCCAGTGTAAACGCTTCAGGCTCTGTAACAGCATCAACATGGAATCACAGACAGTCCCCTTGGGTGATCCCATGTATCTCACCACGCAGGTGAGCCAACCTTGGTGACACATGGTCCCTTCCACCAGGGGTTCTCAACCTTGTTCTTTCTGAGTCCCCAATGTGCTATAAAAACTCCACGGCCCACGTGGGCCTCAATCCCTGGTTTTCTGCATATAAAAGCCAGGGCTGGCGTTAGGGGGCAGCAAGCAGGGCGACTGCCTGGGGCCCCCACAAAGCTACATTGCTTCGGCTTTGGCTTCAGCCCCATGCGCTGGGACTTCAGCTTTCTGCCCTGGGCCTCAGCGAGTCTAACACTAGCCGTGCTTGGCCGCCCCTCTGATAACTGTGGCCCCCCAAGGGGCCCCAAACCCCTGGTTGAGAACCACTGCCTTACCCCACGAATCACAGCAGTGTTCAGGTTACTGCCAGTCCCGAAGGACCAGTCACTTCCTTAGGTCAGTTGAATCTTAGATCTCACAAGAAAGACAACACTTGTAGCCAGTCCTGTCATAACCTGTATTAAGATTTATTTAAAAGGAAATGAGAGTTGTTTACAAAGTTAAGGCAGGTTAAAGCAGACGCAGACAAGTTACAGTCTTAAATTTCAAAAGGTAACGGAAGCTTCTATAATAAGCAAGCCCTACATATTCTTTAGGACTAACCCAGGCTAAGGAGCTGGGGATCTCTTGCTTCTGCCTAGAAACTTTGCCCCCCAGAGTCCAAGCAGCATATAGATAATCAGTTCCTTCTGTATGGGGGTTTTAATCCCCTTCCTGCCATGTGCTCTGAGCTGCAAACTCAACCAAAGGGAAGTCAAGAGCACAACATCAGTCTTTTGTCTTCGTTAACGTCCCATAATAGTAATAAAAAAAGGTAATTTGTATATCTCCAATTATTACCTATCTCCTAGAACTGGAAGGGACCTTGAAAGGTCATTGAGTCCAGCCTCCTGCCTTCACTAGCAGGACCAATTTTTGCCCCAGATCCCTAAGTGGCCCCCTCAAGGTCTATCTGGTGTTGATGGACCTTTCCTGCCAGGCAGAGTGTAATGCATTCGGTTGCCAGTCAGCACTTCACCTAGGTAAAGTCTCTCTCCTGTCTGGTGATTTACATAGTCACAGAGGCTCACAATGCAACTAGTCAGATATTAACCCTGGCAGCAACTCACAAGCATTCAGTAAAGTCTAAACACATTGTTATAATTCTAATACCTGTTTTAACAATACTAACCCAGGGGAGCCAGACTGATTCCAGCCGTGCGTTTGTCCCTGTTCAGTTAAGACTTGGGAGCTTTTGCACGAGCTAACACCTCATCTGCCAGTGTCACAGGCAGGCTGGGCAGGGATGGTGTCTCTGGCCTCTGTTTGCCAGAAGCTGGGAATGGGCGACCGGGGATGGATCACTTGATGGTTCCCTGTTCTGTTCGTTCCCTCTGAAGCATCTGGCACTGGCCGCTGAGCTAGATGGACCATTGCTCTGAGGCAGTGGGACGTTCTTATGTTCACAGTCTCTGTCAGGAAATAGCTACTCACTTGGACTCTTTGGGGAGGCACAGAAAGAAACAAGATGTGCTGAGGCAAGGAGGCTCCGTCTCAGAGCCCCCGGGGTCGCGCTTGTCAAAAGCTAAAACTAGGCCCAGCCCATGAAGGGGGCACTCCCAGGAGAGACTGTATAAAGGCTGGAGCATCCAACAACTTTGTAAACCTGAGAGAGCTGCCTTGGGGACAATGACAGGGAGAATCCCCCAAAGTGGCTCCTTTGATTCTCCTCTTCTCTGGCCTTTGGTTTATAGAATCATAGAACGGGAAGGGACCTCGAGAGGTCGTCTAGTAAGAACCTTTTGTGTACTTGAAAACTGTGATCAGGTCTCCTCTGTCTTCTTTTCTCCAGACTAAACAAACACATTTTTTTTCAATCTTCCCTCATAGGTCATTTTTGTTGCTCTTCTCTGGACTTTCTCCAGTTTGTTCACACCCTTCCTGAAATGTGGTGCCCAGAACTGGACACATTACTCCAGTTGAGGCCTAATCAGCGCGGAGTAGAGCGGAAGAATTACTCCTCGTGTCTTGCTTTATTTGCAACAGTGTAACACTGTTGACTCATATTTAGCTTATGATGCACTGTGACCCCCAGATCCCTTTCCGCAGTTCTCCTTCCTAGGCAGCCATTTCCCATTTTGTACGTGTGCGACTGCTTGTTCCTTCCTATGTGAAGTACTTGGGATTTGTCCTTATTGAATTTCATCCTATTTACTTCAGACCATTTCTCCAGTTTGTCCAGATCATTTTGAATTTTAATCCTATCCTCCAAAGCACTTGCAACCCCTCCCAGCTAGGTATTGTCCGCAAACTTGATAAGTGTAACAGAGAGACTCTGCTACTGGGAGGGTGTCACCCTGTCTCAGAGGGTCACACCCTGGTGGGAGGGGGCTAGGCCTGTACTGGAATAAGGTCACTTTGTGCTCCATGGTGTGGCAGAACCTGGAATGTCCATTAGCAGGGAAACATCCTGGGGGGAATCGGCTTGTGGAATGGACAAAAACCCCACCTGAATTCTCTCACCTTGCCCTTCTCGCCCTGGCAGGTTACAGAATAACGTCCACGTTTCGCTCCGGATCATCCCCTCCTCCCAGGGGGAAAGAAATGGCTTCAGTGGAGCTGGCTCAGGTAAGGGATTATCAGGGAGCTGGTGGTGGGTTCTGCTTGGAGGGAGAGGAGCAGTAAATGCATAGGAGGGTGGGAGCTGCTCCAGGTGGTGGGAGGCAGGAACTATCTAGGGTGGGGAAAGGGAGGGGACAGGAGGTGACAAACCTGTAGGGTGTGATGGGTTGTCACCCCGGGGTGCACTGTGGGGGGCTTCTGGGAACCTCTGTGCCCTCGAACCCTGAAGCTGGGCTGGCCCTTCTCACACTGCTTTGCCGGAGATTCAGCCAGCCTCTTCAGGCCCTGTTATCACCCAACACGACAGCAGGTGACGTCACACACCCAGCTAAGCTACCTGAGCCACTCAAGGACAGAGAGACGACATCAGCCAATTTCCCAGCGGTAAGTGATAGCAAAGCGATCAAAGCAGATTACTTAGGCTTAGTTTGAGTTTTTGGTTATTTGCTAACATACTAGATGGATAGAATTTGAACTAGCAATTTCTCCCCCTTACTGATGATAGAAGCAGTCCCCCAAGTTTCCATATACAAGCTTGAAATCCCTTTACCCTGGGACCAACACTTCCCCCAGTTCAGTCTTTGTTCCTCAGGTGGAGAAAGTGAATAAGGAAAAGTTATTTACTTGTTCACGTAATATAAGAACTAGGGGCCATCAAATGAAATGAATGGGCAGCAGGTTTAAAACAAATAAAAGGAAGTTCTTCACACAGCGCACAGTCAACCTGTGGAACTCCTTGCCTGAGGAGATTCTGAAGGCTAGGACTATAACAGCGTTTAAAAGAGAACTGGATAAATTCATGGAGGTTAAGTCCATTAATGGCTATTAGCCAGGATGGGTAAGGAATGGTGTCCCTAGCCTCTGTTTGTCAGAGGATGGAGATGGATGGCAGGAGAGAGATCACTTGATCATTGCCTGTTAGGTTCACTCCCTCTGGGGCACCTGGCATTGGCCACTGTCGGTAGACAGATACTGGGTTGGATGGACCTTTGGTCTGACCCGGTATGGCCGTTCTTATTCCTAGATTCATAGATTCTAGGACTGGCAGGGACCTCGAGAGGTCATCGAGTCCAGTCCCCTGCCCTCATGGCAGGACCAAATACTGTCTAGACCATCCCTGATAGACATTTATGTAACCTACTCTTAAATATCTCTAGAGATGGAGATTCCACAACCTCCCTAGGCAATTTATTCCAGTGTTTAACCACCCTGACAGTTAGGAACTTTTTCCTAATGTCCAACCTAAACCTCCCTTTGCTGCAGTTTAAGCCCATTGCTTCTTGTTCTATCTTTAGAGGCTGTGACACCCTCGTGACACCCTTTTAGATACCTGAAAAATTCTATCATGTCCCCTCTCAGTCTTCTCTTTCCAAACTAAACAAACCCAGTTCTTTCAGCCTTCGTTCATAGGTCATGTTCTCTAGACCTTTAATCATTCTTGTTGCTCTTCTCTGGACCCTCTCCAATTTCTCCACATCTTTCTTGAAATGCAGTGCCCAGAACTGGACACAATACTCCAGCTGAGGCCTGACCAGCGCAGAGTAGAGCGGAAGAAAGACTTCTCGTGTCTTGCTCACAACACACCTGTTAATGCATCCCAGAATCACGTTTGCTTTCTTTGCAACAGCATCACACTGTTGACTCATACTTAGCTTGTGGTCCACTATAACCCCTAGATCCCTTTCTGCCATACTCCTTCCTAGACAGTCTCTTCCCATTCTGCATGTGTGAAACTGATTGTTCCTTCCTAAGTGGAGCACTTTGCATTTGTCTGTATTAAACTTCATCCTGTTTACCTCAGACCATTTCTCCAATTTGTCCAGATCATTTTGAATTATGACTGTATCCTCCAAACCAGTTGCAACCCCTCCCAGTTTGGTATCATCTGCAGACTTAATAAGCGTCCTTTCTATGCCAATATCGAAATGGTTGATGAAGATATTGAACAGAGCCGGTCCCAAAACAGACCCCTGCGGAACCCCACTTGTTCTACCTTTCCAGCAGGATTGGGAACCATTAATAACGACTCTCTGAGTACGGTTATCCAGCCAGTTATGCACCCACCTTATAGTAGCCCCACCTAAGTTGTATTTGCCTAGTTTATTGATAAGAATATCATGCGAGACTTATCAAATGCTTTACTAAAGTCTAGGTATACCACATCCACCGCTTCTCCCTTATCCACAAGGCTTGTTATCCTATCAAAGAAAGCTCTCAGATTGGTTTGACATGTTTTGTTCTTCAGATACAGAGTCAATATCCATAACTTCAGATACAAACATGATCCATGCACACAAATAGGATAATCATATTCGTCCAATCACAACTTTTCCAACGACACCGCACATGACGCATCTTGCACAAAATGCATAATAATTATGGCCTAATCATTTTATACTCCTACCACTATGCTGAATGTGGGGTGTAGTGTCAGATAGGGCCTGGGAATGGAACTTCCCCTCTTTGTGGAACAGGAAATAACCCCCCAGCCAGGGCTGGGAAAACTTCCCAGGCTCCCAGTGCTGGAGCCGGAATCTACTGACACTCCATTAGTTACCACCACCCCCAATCTTTGTGGCAACTACAAACTTTATCACTGATGATTTTATCTTCTCTTCCAGGTCATTGATAAGAGTGTTAAATAGCGCAGAGCCAAGAACCAATCCTTGTGGGAAGCCCCTAGAAAGAAATCCACTCGACCATAGCTCCCCATTTTTTAATCTATTTAATATATGCCCTGTGTATTTTGTATCTTTCTTCTAGTCAAAATATTGTGCTGGACCAAGTCATATGCCTTACAGAAGTCTAGGTATATTACATCAATACTATTAGTTGCAACCAAACTTTTGATCTCACCCAGTAAGGATATCCAGTTAGTTTGACAGAATCTATTGTGTCTAAACCTTTGTTAATGGGTACTAATTATATTACCCTCCTTTAATTAATTATTAATGAACTCCAGTATCAGCTGCTCCATTCTCTTGCCCAGTATCGATTTTAGACTAACACTCTTGTAATTAGCGGGATCATCTCTTTTACACTTTTTAAATATTGGCACAGCATTAGCTTTATTCCAGTCTAATGGAATTTCCCCATTGATCCACGTCCTAATGAAAATCAACATTAACAGTCCACCACGCTTCTCCACCGGCTCTCTCAAAACTCTTGTTATCTGGACCTGCTGATTTAAACACATCTAACTGTTGTTTAACATACTCATGAGTTGTTGTTGGAATGGAAAGTGTGTCGTCAACATCTTATGATATGAGTTGCATCATCTGTTTTTCTCCAAATCCAGGAGAGAAATATTTATTGAACACTTTTACCTCTTCTGCATTATTTTTGATAATTCTGCCATTTCCATCTAGTAATTTACCGCTACCATTGTTAGGATTAATTTTGTACTTAATATACTTTTAAAAACTTCCTTCTTATTTTTCATTGATTGATCATTGATTTCTGATAGCTTCCCTTACCAATTTTCTACAATTCTGACCTTCTAACTTATAGTCTTTACTATTGACTTCCCCTTTCTTCCATATATTTTATTTGGAGAGTGTTGGGATTCCTACCAGGGAGCCACCAGCAGGGTCCAGAGACAGCCCCATCTCCTGTATCAAGCTCTGGCTCGTGGGTATGTGATAAATGTGACGACTCTGCCTCCATCTGTCAGCTGGGAGACACAAAGATTCTCTCTTTCTACCCTCTGATGCCTCCTGGCTGCTCTAAGCAAAGTGGGGTGGGACTCTGTTAACATGGGCCTCCCGGAGCCTCCATTTACCTGGTGCTGCTGTTCCGTGAATAGTGGGGCTGTGAGTGGGGCAGCAGGTCCTGAGTGTTGGACTCTTGCTCTTTCAGGGGCCGGTGACCTTCGAGGAGGTGGCTGTGTATTTCACCAGGGGAGAGGGGGCTCTGCTGGACCCCGCTCAGAGAGCCCTCTACAGGGATGTCATGCAGGAGAACTACGAGAATGTGACCTCGCTGGGTAAGGAGTCCTGTCCCCTGGGTTATTAGAAGCTGTGGGGTCTCTGAAGAACCTGAGCAGTAATAACTTTATACCTTTATTCATCATCCAAGTTTTGACAAGTTTCCTTGTCCCCCCCTTTTTTTGCCTCATCTCCCACCCACTAGTATAATTTTTGGACATGTGCCTTTTTGGTGCCATCAGTCATTTAAAAACTGCATCGAATGTATCCTTACTGGCTACATTAATAACTACATTAATCACTGTAGCTTTCATGCCTTTTCCTCAGTGTAAGAGGAAAATATGCTGCCTGTAGAATTCTAAATTGAGTGAATAGGTGTATGACTCATGCCTGGCTTGTGTGACAGTCAGATGAGCTCCTCTTTCGATAGGAGAGCGAATAATGTCGCCATTCAGGACCCCACGGGTGAAGGGAGAACAGAGCCGTGGGAGGGGAGGAGAAGGGGGGAGTAGATAATTCTGGGGTGACAGGACATGGGGAGGGTGTGTGCAGGGTTAGAGCTAAGAGGCAGCAGGGAGGGAGGAGGTTGTGAGAGACGAGGAGGGAACACAAGAAGCTCCCAAGGTGCCGGGAGGTGGTGCCGGCTGAGAGTAATGGGAAGAAGGGGAGGGGAGTGTGGGGGAAGGGCACCCAGGAAGTGGCCTGGGTGGGTCAGTGGGAGGGAGGAGAGGTTTGGGGATCTAGAGCTGCGGGAGATCCCAGACCTTTATCCCCAAATCCCTACCCAAGCCTTGTTGCTTTAGAGCCTTGTGACGTTATTGATATAAATTGGGGCCATATAGAACATGGGTTGCAACCAAGGTCCTGTAGTGGCACCAAATCTTAGGTAAAGGGGGTCATATAAGGTGTCTAAGACCAGGTTATGGGTTGCTGGTTAGGATTATGCTGTCTGTATGTCTGTACCATTTTGTAGTTGAAGTTATGAATATTGGCTCTATACTGTCTGTATTTCAAGTTGGTGCTGTGCTTCTGGGAAACATCCCAGACAAATTGGTGTTAGCCCTGCCTAGCCTGCTGGATGGCCCATTAAGGACCATCAGCTACACAACTGACCCATGGAGAGAAGGCAGACACGCCTCGTGACTCAACAAAGTATGCAGGGACTGGCCCATGTGACTCCAGACTCCATTTTGCTGTAATGTTCCACAGTAAGGACAAAGAGGTTCTTACACCTGGAAAAGCCTATATAAGGCTAATGCCTCATCTCCATCTTGTCTTCAATCCTGCTTCTACCTCTGGAGGGACTTTGCTACATGCTGAAGCTCTGCACAAGGGACTGAATGACCCATCCCAGCGGGGGATGTTCTCCAGAGACTTGATTTGAACCTGCAGTTTATGCCATCACTGCTGCAAGCCTGAACTAAGAACTTTGCCATTACTGTATGGAATTGATTCCATTTAACCAATTCTAGCTCTCATCTCTACCTTTTTCCCTTTATGAATAAACCTTTAGATTTTAGATTCTAAAGGATTGGCAACAGCGTGATTTGTGGGTAAGATCTGATGTGTATATTGACCTGGGTCTGGGGCTTGGTCCTTTGGGATCGAGAGAACCTTTTTCTTTTATTGGGGTGTTGGTTTTCATAACCATTCATCCCCAGGACGTGTGGGACTGGTGGTGATACTGGGAAACTGGGGTGTCTAAGGAAATTGCTTGTGTGACTTGTGGTTAGCCAGTGGGGTGAGACCGAAGTCCTTTTTGTCTGGCTGGTTTGGTTTGCCTTAGAGGTGGAAAAACCCCAGCCTAGGGCTGTGACTGCCCTGTTTGAGCAATTGGTCCTGAATTGGCACTCTCAGCTGGGTCCCGCCAGAACCGCACCGTCACAGTGGCGTAGTCGTGCTTGGATCCACAGAACCAGGTCAATTAAGCTTTGGGTCAGAACCCCACGCTATCCAAATTCGAATTTTGGGTTTGAGAGTTTGGTTGGTTAAAGATCAGTGACCATGAGACAGAAAGCATCAGGAAAAGCAAGGAAACTGCAAGCCTTGAGAGACAGCCTGCGGTTTGAATATGAGCAAAAACTGGCAGTAATTCGAATGGAAGAGAAGCAAGCCTTGGCCCAGCTGGAGAAGGAGGCTGCTGAGAGAGAAAAAGAGGCTGCTGAGAGAGAAGAAAAAGCTCGTAAGGGGCGTCTGGAGCTGCTGGCTGCTGAGGAGAAAACTCGACAGATGCAGCAGGAGACTCACAAGATGCAACAAGAAACTGCCAGACTTCAGCTCCAAGTCAAAAAAGCAATGGAAGAACGGCAGAGACTGTATCCTCTTGAAAGGCCAGTTTGTAACAATGTTGGTATGTTGTATAACTCTGAGCAGTTGTCTGGGGGTAACCAAATGTACCCCAACAGTGCCACCTTTTATGTCAATGCTGTTACTGTGGGTTCAGTAGAGGGTGGCCCCATAAATTGTGCCAGTGCTATGTATGGGAGTGGGAATGGAAAATTCATAGAGAGTGTAAAAGTCAATGGAAAAAGCTGTTTAGGGCAAATTATGGCTTCTAACATCACTCTTGTTAAAGCAGATCTGGTCAAAGAGGAAGATTATTTACTAAATCAGAGTGTGAGTGTTGTGATCCTCTATGAGTTTACGGTCCGTGTGCCTTTAGCCAGAATCCACCTTGAGTGGAATGGGGCTCAGCATGCAGTGATAGCTGGCATCAGGAAGTTATGGCCTAAAGATCTTTTAATTGGGGAAAATGTTAAAGCTTTGTTCAGCCCAGACAGCCAGTCACAGGAGAGGAATGATCTTAAACCTGTATCTATTATGAGCAATGATTTGCCTGAGGTGGGTTCCGCCAAAGGTTTGTCTGTGCCAAAAAGCTGTGTGTCTGTGAGTGGAGTTTCTGAATGTCTGTCTGATGTCTGAGGGTATGGCTACACTGGCGAGTTGCAGCGCTGGAAGGCCTCCACCAGCGCTGCAATTAGTAAGTGGCCACACCTGCAGGGCACTTCCAGCGCTGCAACTCCCTGGCTGCAGCGCTGGCCGTACACCTCACTCGGCATGGGGAATAAGGATTCCAGCGCTGGTGCTGCAGCGCTGGTCATCAAGTGTGGCCACACACCAGCGCTGTGATTGGCCTCCAGGGTATAAGGATGTATCCCAGAATGCTTTTATAAATTACTCTCTTTGTTTTGTTATGCAGCCTCTCTTTGTTTTGTTATGAACGAGCCCCGATCAGAGCTCCGTTGCTTATCTAAAAAACAAACAGAGCTCCTGTTTGCTGTGATCATCTGTACCTGGCTGTAAACAATCAAATGAGAGGCAGGCAGGGAGTGAATGAAACAGCGGGGAGTCGTGTTGGCTGCAGGCTGTTTGCAATTAAGAGTTAAGACTAAGGGGTTGGAAACATGTTCTGATTTTTCAAGGCAGGAAGCTAAACACACAGTGTTGGCTCCAAAAATCCCCTCTCTCTCTCCCCCCGCTCCCTGTCACACTAGACCCCACTCCACCCCCCTCTTTTGAAAAGCACGTTGCGGCCACTTGAACGCTGGGATAGTTGCCCATAATGCATCACTCCCAACAGCGCTGCAAATGTGGCCACACACCAGCGCTGGTAGCTGTGAGTGTGGCCACACACCAGCGCTGCTCCTACACAGCTGGATGACCAGCACTGGAAACCGTAAGTGTAGCCATACCCTCAGAAGGGAATCTGGAGTTAGATCAAGAGCAGAAAGATCTCATTGGTGAGGAAAATGTTTCTCAAGAGCAAATTAAAGTAGATGGTCAGGTTAAAGCCCTAACTGAGGAAGGAGAGGGTAAATTTGTGATAGGTGATGGATTGGTGGCTAGTGCAGCTTGTAGAAGTGAACCTGAAATGGGTAACTGTGATTTGCTGGAAGTAGCTCAGTGTAGTGAAAAAAGCAGCAGCTTATCCATTGGGAGTGGCCATGTGCCTGGTAGGGAAAGTTTGGAGGAGCCTAGGCAGCCTTGTGAGCTGATGGCTGTGTCTAGACAGCAGTTTGGGAAGGGAGGGATAGTGGAAGAGGAGTGTCCCTGTCCCTTACCTGTGTCCTGTGTGGAGAAATGTGACAGTGAAGGAAATGTGCCTGTGTCTGTCAGGGGTATTGACTTGCCTATGGAGGCAGCTACCCCAGTCTCCAAGCAGTTGTCTGTGAACAGCCCTGTGTGCTGGGACAAGGGAAATGAGATCCCGAGCTTTGTGTCTGGGGAAGGAGAATGTGTCTCCGGCTTTTCTGTGTCTGTGGAGCAGACAGAAGGTGCCTTTCAGCCTGTGATGGTTAAGGGGGATTCAGTTGTCTCGGAGTTGGTTGTAAATACAGCTAAGGCCCAGGAAGGGAATGGTCCTAAGTTTGTGTCTGCTGGGGAGAATGGCTCTGTGACTAGGTTGCATCGAGTTAGTGCCATAGCAAAATCCCAGAGACCAGACGATTCTGGTGCTTGTAGTTTGCCAGTTGCTAATGTGTGGCTGGAAAAGGGTGTAGCAACGCTGTCTGATCAGGGTGATACCCCAGCCAGGGCACAAGGAGAGCATGAAGGTAATTTAATTGTGTTACCTACTGACAGTTTGACAACTTGTAGCAAGAAGGAAAAGATTCCTGAACTTGTTCCAGGCCAGGGAAAGGAGAGTGCTTCTAACCTGTTATCTAGGAAGTCTATAAGTGTGCCTGACAGGGGATTGTGTAGAGATCTGCCTGATGGGCCAGAGGTGATTCTGGATGTAAGTGAGACCCAGCAAGAGTCTGTGGTTGCTCAGGGAAGTGTTCCTTTAGAGCAAGCCCTAGGTGAAGAGGGTGAGAGCAGAATTTCTGAGAGGGGTGAATTGCTGCTTAGAAAAGCTCAGAGGGAAAGAAATCCTCATGGTAGCCTGTGCAAGCAGTTTACTGCAACTGAAGGGTGTGAAAGTGATTTAATCAAGAAAGTTTCAGTTCCTAACAGCCAGAAATTTTCTGTTGTGAATGGATCCACTGACTTTCCTTTTGAGAGATCCAGTGTGGGCAGCTTTGAAAAGGTCTCAGATGGAGTAGGAGCTGTTAAGAAAGTTAAGCAGCCGTATAACCAGGTGGCTGTGTGTGGCCAGCCTGTTGGGGAGACAAAGGTGTTGGAACAGAAATGTCTCCATGCTGAATCTGTAAGTGAGCAGTCTGTGCTTCAGGGGCTGAGGACAGATTGGGTTACTGGTGTTTCAGAGCAGAACAGTTTTATGGCTGAACTCTTAAGGATGCAGGGGAGAGCAAGCCAGCTCTCACCCTCAGCCCCTTTGGATTTGTGTGGTATCTCTGTAAGACAAAGTCCAGCCCTAAAATCCATAGCAGCTAAGAAGTTAAAAGCTAGTGTTTGTGTTGATGCCAATTACCTGGCTGGCTGGGAGAAGAAAGACCTGCTAATAGCTGTTAGCACAGAGAGCCCACCCCATCAGCCAGTGACTTCTGTTAAGCAAGAGAAATCAGGGTTTAATCCTGCAGGACTCTCACTCATTAGCCCCCTCCCCGTATAACCTCCCCATCTCTGTGCACAGCGACCCCGGCCACCGACCCTGAGTCCTTGCTGCATCCTCCCGCCCAGAGCAGGGCCCCTTCCCAGGCACACATGGGCACTTTGTTGATGATGCCACAGGCTGGTGGTGTAGCCTGGACAGTGTTTACACCGATAAGATGACGTGTTGGGGTGCAGCTCACCCTTGTACATGGCTACTCACCGTTACTGGAGGAGATGAAATTGGGTGAAACACACAGACACTTGATTTATAATTGAAATCATAGGCAAGGATCAATACACGTAACGATTACAGTCAGAGAAGTATAGTAAAGAGGGGCTTGCACTGTGCGGACTTACAAGCTATGGACACCATTGGAAACAAAGATCGAGGCGCAAGGGAGCCCATCAGACGGGAGGCCCTGCTTCAGTTTACACTGTCTCGGGGACCTGACAAAATGAAAAACTGGTCACTAGGAGACGTATTTTCTCCGCTTCCTTATGGTAATAGGATGGTGATATACCACATCTGCTCCTTTGCTCTGATTATAATAATGTCAATAGCTGCCCCAAACCATACCTGGCCTTTGGGAAGTCCATAATTAAGCATCAAGCCTCAATACTCATGATTTACATCACTGATTAATAAATCATTCTAATATATGAATGCATCCAACTGCTGAGATACTTCATAGCAAACTAATTGCTAGAGCCCGCCCCAGACTTCCTTCTTTCAGAATCCTGTGGCGGATTCCACCCGCTTGTGGTTCCTCATTAGTCTCTCAAAATGAGGGTGCGAAATATCTGACCTGGGATTGTCTCCTTAGGCCTATTCAGGTAAATCCCACACCTCCCACAAAGGCTCCACCTAATACAACACCACTGGCCATCACATACAGCCCCTCTCCAGTGCATTATCAACGATCTACAAGCTATCCTGGAAAATGATCCCTCGCTGTCACAGAGCTTGGGAGGCAGGCCAGGTCCTCGCTTACAGACAACCCCCGAACCTGAAGCAAATATTCACCAGCAACTACACACCACACCACAGAAACACCAACCCAGGAACCAATCTCTGTAGCAAACCTCATTGCCTACTCTGTCCCCAGATCTACTCTAGCGACACCATCAGAGGACCCAACCACATCAGCCACACCATCAAGGGCTCATTCACCTGCACGTCTACTAATGTGATATGTGCCATCATGTGCCAGGAGTACTCTGCCATGTACATTGCCCAAACCGGACAGTCTCTAGGTAAAAGAATAAATGGACACAAATTGGACATCAGGAATGGTAACATACACAAGCCAGTAGGTGAACACTTCAATCTCCCTGGTCATTCTCTAACAGATTTCAAAGTCACTATTCTTGAACAAAAACACTTCAGAAACAGCCTTCGAAGAGAAACAGCAGAACTACAATTCATTTTCAAATTTAACACCATTAATCTGGGCTTCAATAGGGACTGGGAGTGGCTGGCTCCTTACAGAAGCAGCTTCGCCTCTCTTGGAATTGACACCTCCTCATCTATTATTGGGAGTGGACTACATCCACCCTGATTGAATTGGCCCTATCAACACTGGTTCTCCACTTGTGAGGTAACTCCCTCCTCCTCATGTGTCAGTATATAATGCCTGCATCTGTAACTTTCACTCCATGCACCTGAAGATGTGAGGTTGTTTTACCCACGAAAGCTTATACCCAAATAAATCTGTTAGTCTTTAAGGTGCCACCAGACTCCTTGATGTTTTTGTGGATACAGACTGACACGGCTACCCCCGATACTTGACAATTCTAACATATCCTAACATAATTATCTAACCAATTATATCCCACTACGTAATTTACTCACACCTAGCAACATGAATTTTACAGCAGATAGAAACAATTAGAGAACCAGACTGATTAACAAGGTAAAAGTGGTGACCATAAAGATAAGACAATAAAGAAAAGAGAGTTTGACAACCACAGCCATTGATAAGGGATTTATTGCCAGAGAGGATGATTTATAATAATAATACTAACTCTTCTGCCACTTTGAGCCAAGGAAGTTGGCCTTGGTATTTTACTGCTTAAAAATGAGCAGGGATTACAACCATGGAATATTCTTTGTGACAACTATCCCACAAATTCCACTGACCTCCCTTGTTTTCTTTGCCTGGAGTAGGGTTTCCAATTTTCAAACCTGATGTGATCTCGCAGCTGGAACAAGGGGAAGAGCCGTGGGTCCCGGACATCCAGGCCTCTGAGAAAGAAGTGCTCCCGAGAGCTGCCTGCACAGGTGAGGACTTGGTTAAACCAACTCAACAACTGTTTAGGAATGCGGGAAACATTTGGGATGCCCTACAAAGACCCTGTGAGCTCTCCAAGCTCAGGATTGTTCCCTGCAGATGTGGAATCATTATGGCAGATGTCACTCATGGCTTCCCTCCTATTCTGACTGACAACTTGCAGCAGGTCCCTCCCGGTCTCGCTTTCCCTTGAGTGTTCTGGTGAGATGTGGACCAAAACTGATCCCTTCCTCTCTCCTCTGGGGAAGGGTTTGGGGAAAATCAGCTCCTGAGAGGTTTGATCTCTCCCATACATATTTTGGTTTTTTCATCCCTTTTTCCATTCCTCTCTCTGAGATTTCCTTTCTTTCCGGCACAGGGAGTGACCTATGCCTGGATTCGCTCTGTCTCCCATCAGGTGATGGGATGATGAGTCAGAATGAGAAGGAGAAACTCGAACAGGAAGATGCTCAGCAAGTAGAACCACATGGAACGTTATCAGGAAGATCCAAAGGGAATGTTTCCGGGCGTTGTGCACTCCCAGAAAAAGCAAAAGCCTGTGAGACGCAGCAGATGCCAGAGGAAAACTTCAGTAGCCACTCAGACCTAATAACCCGCGACAGAATCCATTTGGAAGGGAGACACTACACGTGCCATGAGTGCGGGAAAAGCTTCCCTTGGAGCTCACACCTTATCATACATCGTAGAATCCACACAGGAGAGACGCCCTACACGTGCTCTGAGTGCGGGAAAAGCTTCAGTCGGCGCTCACACCTTATCTCACATCGTAGAATCCACACAGGAGAGACGCCCTACACATGCTCTGAGTGTGGGAAAAGCTTTAAGCGCAGCTCTGACCTGAGTGCACATGGGAGAATCCACACAGGTGAGAAACCTTATGGATGCTCTGAGTG
Organism: Mauremys reevesii; assembly: GCF_016161935.1. Lineage (NCBI taxonomy): Eukaryota > Metazoa > Chordata > Testudines > Geoemydidae > Mauremys > Mauremys reevesii. The sequence continues at coordinate 1,460,373 of NC_052636.1, forward strand.
CGGGAAAAGCTTTAAGGACAGCTCTGCCCTGAGTGCACATAGGAGAATCCACACGGGTGAGAAACCTTATGGATGCGCTGAGTGCGGGAAAAGCTTTAGTCAGCGTTCAGACCTTATCGGACATCAGAGAATCCACACAGAAGAGACGCCCTACACGTGCTCTGGGTGCGGGAAAAGCTTTAATCACAGCTCTGCCCTGAGCAGACATCAGGGAATCCACACGGGTGAGAAACCTTATGGATGCGCTGAGTGCGGGAAAAGCTTCAGTCGGCGTTCAAACCTTATCTCACATCAGAGAATCCACACAGGAGTGAAGCCCTACATGTGCTCTGAGTGCGGGAAAAGCTTTAAGCAGAGCTCTGCCCTGAGCGCACATTGGAGAATCCACACGGGTGAGAAACCTTATGGATGCTCTGAGTGTGGAAAAAGCTTTAAGCAGAGCTCCGCCCTGAGCGGACATTGGAAAATCCACACGGGTGAGAAACCTTATGGATGCGCTGAGTGCGGGAAAAGCTTTAGTCAGCGTTCAAACCTTATCAAACATCAGAGAATCCACACAGGGGAGACGCCCTACACGTGCTCTGAGTGCGGGAAAAACTTTAAGCACTGCTCTGCCCTGAGCAGACATCGGAAAATCCACACGGGTGAGAAACCTTATGGATGCTCTGAGTGCGGAAAAAGCTTTAAGCAGAGCTCTGCCCTGAGCGCACATTGGAGAATCCACACGGGTGAGAAACCTTATGGATGCTCTGAGTGCGGGAAAAGCTTTAGTCAGCGTTCAAACCTTATCAAACATCGTAGAATCCACACAGGAGAGACGCCCTACTCATGCTCTGAGTGCGGGAAAAGCTTTAGTCACCGTTCAGACCTTATCTCACATCAGAGACGCCACACAGGAGAGACGCCCTACACGTGCGCTGAGTGCGGGAAAAGCTTTAGTCAGCGTTCAAACCTTATCAGACATCAGAGACTCCACACTGGGGAGAAGCTAGAGCCCTCAGCCCCCCGCACCCTAATCCTCAGCCCCCGACAGAGCCCTCATCCCCCCGCACCCTAATCCTCATCCCCAGCCCTGAGCGCCCCCAGATCATGAACCCCTCATCCCCCTGCACCCTAAGCCTCAGCCCTGAACCCCCCTGCAGGATGAACCTCTCATCCCCGCACCTAATCCTCAGCCCCAGCCAGCGCCATCATCTCCCCGCACCCTAATCCTCTGCCCCGGCCAGAGCCCTCATCCCCCCGCACCCTGATCCTCAGCCCCGGCCAGAGCCCTCATCCCTCCGCACCCTGATCCTCAGCCCCGGCCAGAGCCCTCATACTCCCGCACCCTGATCCTCAGCCCCGGCCAGAGCCCTCATCCCCGCACCTAATCCTCTGCCCCAGCCAGAGCCCTCAGCCCACCGCACCCTAATCCTCAGCCCCGCCCTGAGCGCCCCCGCAGTATGAACCCCGCATCCCCCGGCACCCTAATCCTCCGCCCCAGCCAGAGCCCTCATCCCCGCACCTAATCCTCAGCCCCGGCCAGAGCCCTCATCCTCGCACCTAAACCTCATCCCCAGCCCTGAGCGCCCCACATCATGAACCCCTCATCCCCCGCACCTAATCCTCAGCCCCAGACAGAGCCCTCATCCCCGCACCTAATCCTCAGCCCCAGACAGAGCCCTCAGCCCCCCACCCTAATCCTCATCCCCAGCCAGAGCCCTCATCCCCTCATACCCTAAACCTCATCCCCAGCCCTGAGCGCCCACATCATGAACCCCTCATCCCCTGCACCTAATCTTCAGCCCCAGCCAGAGTCCTCATCCCCCTGCACCCTAATCTTCAGCCCCAGCCAGAGTCCTCAACCCCCGGCACACTAATCCGCAGCCCCGCCTGAGCGCCCGCAGCATGAACCCCTCATCCCCCTGCACCCTAAGCCTCAGCCCCAGCCCTGAGTCCCCCCACTTCATGAACCCCTCATCCACAGCCCTCACCCCAAACCTCTGCCCTAGCCCTGAGCCCCCTCCTGCATCATGAACCCCTCATCCCCAGCCAGAGCCCTCATCCCCACCCTAATCCTCTGCTCCAGCCTTGAGCCCCCCCCGCAGCCCGAACCCCTCATCCCCAGCCCCACAGCCCTCACCCCAGATCCCAACCCTCTGCCCTAGCCCTGAGCCCCCTGCATCATGAACCCCTCATCCCCAGCCCTCACCCCACAGCCCAACCCTCTTCCGTACCCCTGATTCCCCTCCTGCATCATGTACCCCTCATCCTCAGCCCCACAGCCCTCACCCTGCACTCCCTCCTATCCCCAAACTCGCTCCCGCTTCCCATACACCCCTTCCCAACCCCAAACTCCATCCCAAAGCCTGCACCCTTCACCCCCTCCTGCACACTGTCATGGAGTATAGGGGAGTTAGGCCCTGCACCCCCGGGCTCCCTGCCGATTCACCAGGACTCTCACCCAGCCAGTAAAGCAGAAGGTTTATTTAGACGACAGGAACACAGTCCAACACAGGTGTTGCAGGCACAGATAACCGGATCCCCCCTGTTAGGTCCATCTTGGGGCCCCATACCCCCATCGGGGATCAGAGCTCGGTCACCCTGCCTCCCCTCCTTTGCCCCAGCCAACTCCAGTCTGCCCAACCCCCTCCGGCCCCTCCTCTCTGCTCAGCTTCTTTCCCGTGCCAGGAGGTCACCTGACCCCTTTGTCTCCAACACCTTTAGCCAGCACCTTTGCAGGGAGGGGCCCGGCCATCCGTTGCTAGGAGACAGAGCTTCAGGCATTTGGCTGCATGGCCTTTTGCTGCTACTTAGGATCTGTACCCAGCCCTCAGTGCGAACAGTCCCACTTCGTCACACACACACACACACCGTGCCCCAGCCCAGAGCCTGCACCCAGCACCCAAACTCCATCCCAAAGCCTGCGCCCTGCACCTCTCCTGCACCCTAACCCCAGCCCAGGATCTGCACCCCAGACCTCCCCCACCGAGCCCCCTCCCAGAGCCTTAGGCAGGTGGGGCAGAGTTTGGGGGGGCGGGTTCTGGGCACCACCAAAATTTTTACAAACTTGCCACCCATGTCATCAGCTCCAGGTGGGGTACCCTGAGGCAAAAAACTACCTGTGCCTGACATCCTCTAGGGCTGCAGATGGCGTACCACCACATGCCCAGTCTGGGCGGCGGAACGGGGCGATGACTGACTCCCTCGCTTCAGGGCAATCTGCGCCAGAGATGTCCATGAAACTCTTGTGGAGATACAGGGCAATCCGCTGCCGCAGGTTCTTTGGCAGAGCTGCTGTTTCTTGCCCCATTAAGGGTAACTTTCCTGCACTACTCTGCTGTCGCGGGAGGGGCGGTGGGGACCGTTGCTGCACACAGGCGACCCACATAACGGCCGGGGGGAAGCTGCAGTCTTGGAGAAACCCTCCCTTGAGTCCCTGCTTGCTCTCAGCAGCGAGATCTTCCAGAATGAACACAGCCTGCGGGAAATGTGGGTAGAGGAATGATGATAAGGCCCCCCCTAGGGTGCTGTTTCTCCCCAAGAGCCACATGCCCAGTGTACAGTAGGGTCCTGGAACAGTGATTTCCCCTGCCCCCGCTGTTACCATTCTGGGGGGCTTGTGGCTGACGTGTGCTTGCCTGGGTTTAGCCAGTTAGTGATGGGTATGTGAATAGTGGCTGTCTTTAAATCACTGCATCAGTGGTCTGTGTGCTGCAACCAATCCTGCTTCTGTAAAATGCTGCGTTTTGGCTGCACGGAGATGATCTTGGGATCCCAGCCTCCCTCTGGGTTATCACTGGCTGAACGGCTGCGCAGAATTAGCAAGCGGCCCTAAAGAACTCAAGAGAACTTTCTGCATGAGGTCATGACGCACTCTGCGGCTGAAAAACAAGAACTGAAGGAGGGGTCGGACAGCGAGAAGAGGGACCGAAAGGAGAACTCGGTGCGCTGGAACGAAGCCATGGAGCGGCTTTTAAACTTGATGGAGTGCCAAGCGGGAATGCTGCAGGCGCTACTAGCACTGCACACCAAGCAGCTCCGTGACCGCCCTCCCCTGCAGCCGCTGTCGCAAAACTTTCCCATTCACCCCCCAGCCACCGCCAGCACACGCTTATCAACCTCCTGGATCCAGTCTGTACCCGCTGCATTCCACTCCTGCCCCATCACAGTTCAGCCCTGCCAACGCCCAGGGCACTCGACACCCGTCCAGCTGTAGTTTATTCCGGCTGAAGTACAGCACCTGCTGCACTGCACTCCAGAGTCTAAGCTGCATATGATACCTAGACATACACAAATCTTTAACCATCCCGGGACCCTCCCTTCCCCCACCCCCACAGTGCTGATGTGGTGTTTTTTTCTCTCCGCCGGTGGTTGCTTTTAATAAAATCATAGTTTTGGGTTGAAAGCAAACACAGCTTTGCAAAGAAACACGCAATTCTCTTAAACCTTTATAGAGCATCGTCTGCCCCAATCACAATCCCCTCCTCGCATTCCAAGCACTGCGCTCCTGGGCATAGCCACAAATATTAGTGGCTTTTAGCTTCAAATTGCTGCCTCCAGCCATCCCTGAGCCTTCTGGCCCCACACTCTGCCCCTCTAAGAGCCCTGGTCTCTGGATGTTCAAATTCAGCCTCCAGGTGCTCAGCCTCAGCCGTCCAGCCCTGAGTGAAGCTCTCACTGCTCCCTTCACAAATATTCTGGGGTGTACAGCACATGGCTATTAGCAGAGGGATATTGCCATGGGCCAGGTCCAGCCTTCCATCTAGGCAGCGCCAGCGGGCCTTGAAATGGCCAAAAGCACACGACAGTCATGCTGCACTCGCTCAGCCTGTTGTTGAACTGCTCCTTGCTGCTGTCAAGATGCCCTGTGTATGGCTTCATAAGCCACGGCATTAAGGGGTCGGCGGGGCTTTCCAGGATCACAATGGGCATTTTGACTTCCCCTATAGTGATCTTCTGGTCCAGGAAGAAAGTCACTGCTTCCAGCTTCCTGAATAGACCAGTGTTCTGAAAGATGCGTGTGTCATGCCACTTTCCGGATCAGTCTGTGTTAATGTCCATGAAATGCCCACGGTCATCCACAAGTGCCTGGAAAACCATAGAAAAATACCCCTTGTGATTCATGTACTCGGTGGCTAGGTAATCAGGTGCCAGGATTGGAATGTGCGTGCCATCTATCCCCCTCCGCAGTTAGGGAAGCCCATTTGTGCAAAGCCATCCACATTGTCATGCACGTTTCCCAGAGGCTCAGTCTTTCAGAGCAGGATGCAATTAATGGCTCTGCACACTTGTAAACGTGTCCAACAGTCGACTTTCCCACTCCAAACTGGTTAACCACCGATCGGTAGCAGTCTGGAGTAGCCAGCTTCCACAGTGCAATTGCCACGTGCTTCCCCAATGGCAGGGCAGCTCTCATTCTCGTGACCTTGCACTGCAGGGCTGGGGCGAGCTCATCACGCAGTCCCATTACAATGTTTGGTTTATTTTTTTAAATGTTTCCTTTACCTCCCTCTCCATTTTGGACTCAGAGCCTTTAAGGGCAGAAGAGACCATTGTGATCATCTGGTCCAATCTCCTGCACCTTGCGGGCCAAAGGACCCCACCCACCCACTCCTGTAATAGACCCCTAACCTCTGCTTGAGTTACTGACATCCCAAAATCATGGATTAAAGCTGTCAAGTTACAGAGAATCCACCAGTTACACTGGTTTAAACCTGCAAGTGACCCCTGCCCCATGCTGCAGAGGACAGTGAACCCCCCCAGGGTCTCTGCTAATCTCCCCTTGGGGAAAACTCCTTCCCAACCCCAAATAGGGTGATCAGCTAGACCCTGAGCATGCGGACAAGGCGCACCAGGCAGACACCTGGGAAAGAATTCTCTGCAGTAACTCCGAGCCCTCCACACCTATTGTCCCATCTCCGGCCGCTGGAGATATTTGCTGCTAGCAGTCACAGATCGGCCCCAGGCCGTTACAGGCAGTCCCATCCTACCACCCCGTCCATAAACGTATCAAGCTCCGTCTTGAAGCCACTTTGGGTTTTTGCCCCCACTGCTCCCCTTGGGAGGCTGTTCCAGAACTTCACTCCTCTGGTGGTTAGAAACCTTCACCTAATTTCAAGGTTAAGCTTGTTGATGGCCAGTTTATATCCATTAGTTCATTACTAGTGGGGGCCTGTGATAGTGTGGGGGAGGGAGGGAGAAAGCCTGGAGAACTGACCGTGGGAGCCAGAGAGATTCCCTGGTCCCCGACCACCCGTCTCCGGGAGGAACCAGCTGGAACCGCCCTTGGGAAGCTGCCACTAGTAACTCAGGTGTGAAAACATTATTCCGCTGGAATCAGATTAAAGCCTCCTCACACCCGGTGTCATGGTCATTGACCTGGCTCATCCCTGGGATGTTCCCAGCCACAGCAATGCAGTGAGTGGAACCAAATCCCTTTCCAGAGCCCAGGCGCACACACAAATCCTGGGGCTTTTCGTTCCTGGGCTGCTGGCGCCATCGTCTGGCCATTTGGTTTCACTCCTTTCTGTTACAACCTTTAGCTTTCTGCACAGAAATGGTAATTCCCTGGGAGAGATTCGGGAGTGCTTCTCTGTTTTGTGGTGTTAAGGACTGAAATGTTCCCCGGGTTCCTCGGTCCCAACCTGCCTCCCGTTCTACTGCCCATGCAGCCCCATCCCAGCCCTCAGCCCCCAGTCGATGCTGATCCCCTCAGCCCCATCTGCGCAGGGGGTGAACCCTGTCACTGCGCATTGCCTAGTTCCCCTAACTCTGAGGGACTTCAGCTGCTCCGTGTCCCCGGGGACCCTCCACACCACTCCCCTGCTTACCACGGTTCAGATATTGCAGTGGCATGAGTCTGCTTCTCAGCACCTGCCTCTCACTTTAGAGGCCCCACATTAATAACCATTTTCAGTATGAACTTACTGCGGGTTTTATCGCAATATCTGGGTGGGGGGAACCTGTTAAAAATATTCATAAAACTCCTTTCCCAAAATTGTCCCAGGGCTCTTGATATCCTGTGTATGGCACTGAACGGCCATTGACCATGTAGCTGATTGTGGTATAAACATCTTAGGTTTCCCAGCTAGATAAGATCCCATCAATACATAAATGTCAGGGGGCCCTGCCTGAAAGCAGTGACAATCTTAGAACAGTTCATGGGCAGAATTATTACACTAAAGCAGATGTGCAAAGCATGTGCCCTGCCACTGCGCTCCCTCCCCACCAATACAGCTAATGCCATAAGGCCCTGGGGGAGAGGGGCTCCAGGCCTCCTCTTGGTGGCAGAAGGGGTTTGGGGCTTCAAGCGCTTCCACATTGTCCCCTAGTGGCTGGGGCTGGGGGGGGAAGGTTGGAAGGGATGGAAGAGGGTGGGGCCGCAGCAGAAAGGGTGGAGCTTTGCCATCACTAGCCCCTGCTTAGCCAGTAGGGCTCAGTTTAGGGCAGTGGGGCCTGCCTCCTAGGGGGGCACAGGGACGTTCATGGGGGCAGCTCAGGGCCCCAGCCAGCCCCCATGGAGAGCAGGGAGGGAGCACCACTCTGCCCCCAGGCTCCTGGCCCCGCCTTGACCCTCCTTACCCCCTCCACATCCCTCTCTGCAGCAAGTCCCGGTCCCACCCCCAGCCCCCGTTCTCGACTGTGGCTGCCGAGGGGCCGCGGACACAGATAAGACGGCACAGGGTGAAAAGTTTGGGGACCACTGGTATAGGGTGATGCCCTCAAATCACGTCTATGCAGCCCATTAAAAGCTATTCCTCAGCCACCTAGCCCCTCAATCAGGCCGGACTAGGTATGTTGGGTGGCCATTTGGTTTCACTCCTTTCTGTTAGAACCTTTAGCTTTCTGCGAAGAAATGTTAATTCCCTGGGAGAGACTCGGGAGCGTTTCTCTGTTTTGTGGTGTTAAGGATTGAAATGTTCCCCGGTTCCTGGTCCCCTGTGCTGCCCTTGACTCATCCAGGAAGGAGAACAACATTTCATTGCACTCATGTGATTTGTAACCCAGCACCAGCCAAAACTGCTCCGTTTGGCACAGCCGCCCCACCCTGCTGCGGAGCTGGGCGGAGCAGGGGGGTCTGTGCAAACACGGTCTGTTCCTGACGTCTTCCCCCAGCTCCTCACTAGATGTGAGGGGGGAGCTCACTCAGACCCTGCTTCCGCTTAGTATTTAAAAACTCCTTATTGGCCCTACCTCTGCCGGCCTTGGATTTCTCCTCCCGTCCCTTCCCTGACAGCTCAGGTGAGGTGGCCGAGTGGTTACGGTGATGCTGCTCATCCATTGTGCTCTGCACGTGTGGGTTCAAATCCCATCCTCATCGGAGACCTTCAGTCTTCTCTCTTCCTGTACAAACAACCCTCTCCCCCCTTTGGTACAATCACAGACCAAACCATGTTGCCTCCTGCCAACAAAAACCATCCCAGGAACTCAGAACCCCCCTGCTTAAAATACAAGGTCTAAACACCAGATTTCTGAAAGAATTCGCTGGTCCTGGATTTCTTAGTTTTTATCTCCAAAGGGAACATCCTCCTCATCTCCCCGAAACACCCCGGGACCTCCACAAATTATTAAAATGCCCCCGTCCTCCTCATGTCTCCGCCCCATCTCCCGCCTTCCGCACCCCGAGTCCCATCTCCCCTCCTCCCCCAGGTCCCATCTGCCCCCTTCTCCTCCCTTCTCCCCCTGTGTCCCCCGTCCCGTCTCCCCTGGGCTGGGGTCTCTGAGCTTGGTCCCCGCCAGCTCCGGCCCAGGGCTGCCCCTCCCGGGCAGGGCGGGGCTAATGACGGCCCCGCCCCAGTGCAGGCCCCGCGGGGGAGGGGCAGGTCCACGTGGGGCGGACACGCTCCAGCCGGAAGGAGGGCCGGGCCCGGTTCGCCCCTGCCCAGGGAGCCCCGCGCTGCCCGCGGCCGGGGCAGGGCCGGGAGCAGCAGGAGGGGCCCGGCCTGGGGGGAGGGCGAGGGAATAAGGGGCGGGGCTGTGGAGAACCCCGCCCCCAACGGAGGGGCAGCACCGCCTCACAGCCCCCTGGCACGCGCCGCGCTCCAACAGCCCTAACGGCCGGACTCGTCACGTGACTCCTCCTCCGGCTCCCCCCCCCGCGCGGCGCGCTCCAACGGCCCTAACGGCCGGACCCGTCACGTGACTCCTCCTCCGGCTCCCCCCCTGCGCGGGGCGCTCCAACGGCCCTAACGGCCGGACCCGTCACGTGACTCCTCCTCCGGCTCCCCCCCTGCGCGGGGCGCTCCAACGGCCCTAACGGCTGGACCCGTCATGTGACTCCTCCCCCGGCTCCCCCCCGGCGCGCTCCAACGGCCCTAACGGCCTGTGTAACGACAGAAACATGAACTGCTCCCGATTGGCTACTTTGGCTGCACTGAGCATGCGCGGCCGAACTGAGCATGCCCAGTAACCTCCGCTGTCGCCACTGCCCTCTCTCTGCCCTCTCTGCCACTCACGATTTGCTGCCTGCTCTTTGGGGGCATTTAAAGGCTCAAGGGGGCAAATCGCAGCGGGGGGGCTGCCAGGGTCTGAGCGGGGGGCAGAAATTGACTGTCCGGAGGGGGGTCAAGCTGCTGTAGGCAGCGGCAGGAGAGAGGCTGAAAGGGGGAAATCGGGGGTGGGGGTGGGAGCCGGGGTTAAGCCCGGGGGGGGGGAGACGCTGCCAGACCCTGTGCGGGGACAAACCCCCGTTTAGGGACGGGGTGGGGGGGACAGTGGCCCCTCGTGACGAGCCCCCTGCTGGGCTCGCAGATCTGGGGGTGTCGGGCTGGGGGTGGGGCACAGGCTGTTTTCAGTTCTGCCGCGTGTCAGCCCCGGAGCAGGGGGCGGGTTCCTGGGGCTGGGGCTTAAAGGCACCGGCAGCCCAATTCCCAGACTGTCAAAGCCCAGACACCGCGGCTCCTCTCGATCCTGTACAAGTGCTGCGGGGCTGTTACTGCTCCAGCCGGGAGCCTGAATGCGGGAAATACCGTACAGACGCCCCCGCCCTCCCTCCCACTCTGCCTCTCACATTGTGACTGTGGAAAAGTGTCTGCTGTCATTTTCTATGTCTCTATGAAATCCCTGCAGCTCCTTTCTCTTCTACAACGTGCTGAGCTGCTAACTCCCTCCCAGAGCCCACGTGTCTGCACCCCCTCCTGTACCCCAATCCCCTGCCCCAGGTCAGAGCCTGCACCCCTCACTCAAACTCCCCATAGCCTGCAACCCTCCTCCACCCCCACCTCCCCCCCTCAGCCGCGTCTCCTCACCCCCTCCTGTACCCCAATCCCCTGCCCCAGGTCAGAGCCTGCACCCGTCACTCAAACTCCCCATAGCCTGCACCCCTCCTGCACCCCCAACTCCATCCCAGAGCCGCGTGTCCGCACCCCCTCCTGTACCCCAATCCCCTGCCCCAGGTCAGAGCCTGCACCCGTCACTCAAACTCCCCATAGCCTGCACCCCTCCTGCACCCCCAACTCCATCCCAGAGCCGCGTGTCCGCACCCCCTCCTGTACCCCAATCCCCTGCCCCAGGTCAGAGCCTGCACCCCTCACTCAAACTCCCCATAGCCTGCAACCCTCCTGCACCCCCAACTCCATCCCAGAGCCCACATGTCTGTACCCCCCTGTACCCCAATCCCCTGCCCCAGCTCAGAGCCTGCACCCCTCACTCAAACTACCCATAGCCTGCAACCCTCCTGCACCCCAACTCCCTCCCAGAGCCGCGTGTCCACACCCCCCCTGTACCCCAATCCCCTGCCCCAGGTCAGAGCCTGCACCCCTCACTCAAACTCTACATAGCCTGCAACCCTCCTGCACCCCAACTCCATCCCAGAGCCGCGTGTCCACACCCCTGTACCCCAATCCCTGCCCCAGGTCAGAGCCTGCACCTCACTCAACCTCCCCATAGCCTGCAACCTCCCGCCCCAACTCCATCCCAGAGCCGCGTGTCCACACCCCCTCCTGCACCCCAATCCCCAGCCCCAGCTCAGAGCCGGCACCCCTCACTCAAACTCCCCATAGCCTGCAACCCTCCTGCACCCCCAACTCCATCCCAGAGCCACGTGTCCGCACCTCCTCCTGTACCCCAATCCCCTGCCCCAGGTCAGAGCCTGCACCCGTCACTCAAACTCCCCATAGCCTGCAACCCTCCTGCACCCCCAACTCCATCCCAGAGCCGCGTGTCCCCACCCCCTCCTGTACCCCAATCCTCTGCCCCAGGTCAGAGCCTGCACCCCTCACTCAAACTCCCCATAGCCTGCAACCCTCCTGCACTCCCAACTCCCTCCCAGAGCCGCGTGTCCGCACCCCCTCCTGTACCCCAATCCCCTGCCCCAGCTCAGAGCCTGCACCCCTCACTCAAACTCCCCATAGCCTACAACCCACCCGCCCCCCAACACCATCCCAGAGCCGCGTGTCCACCCCCTCCTGCACCCCAATCCCCTGCCCCAGCTCAGAGCCTGCACCCCTCACTCAAACTCCCCATAGCCTGCAACCCTCCTGCACCCCAACTCCATCCCAGAGCCGCGTGTCTTAAATCCAGGCTGGGGCGGGTCAGATGGGCGGGGGGGGGCGGGACGCGGGGACATGAGAGTTCGCCTGAGAAGCGGGAACGCACCGGCGGGGGCAGGGGCCGGGAAGGTCTGTGGGGGGGGAGGGGATGACAGGCGGGGAGGGTCGCGGGGAGGGGATGAGAGGCCGGGGCCGGGGTCTGTGAGGGGGAGGGTCAGGTTGACCCCGGGACCCGCCCGTACCTGGGCCGCAGAGGGCGGAAGCGGCCCCGGGGCAGGCTGGGAGATGTAGTTCCGGACTCTCCGGGGAGCGGAAGTGACGTCGGGCGGGGAGGCGGGGCCGGGCTGCGGACGCGCGCGGGGCCGTTGGAGCCTCTCCCGGGGCCGGGGTCAGAGACGGTTGGTGCCGTTGGAGCTCTGGGCATGCGCAGATTGCGCCGCGCGGGAGAGGGAGAGCTGCCGCCTCCAGGTACCGGAGCTGGGCCGGGCGGTGACTCTGCCCCGGGGGGGGGGACCCGGCCCCACTGGGGTCCCTGCGCGGGGCCGGGCGGGGCGGGAAATGTCTGTGCAGCCCGGACATGGCCGGGGGGGGGCAGGTGACCCCCCCGAGGGGCGGGCAGAGAAAGGGGGGGCTGAGACCCCCTCGGATTTACCGCTGCCCCCTCCCGTGGGGACCCCCCGCCCCCCCGCCCTGCCCCCTTTCTCCCTAGAGAGCCACGAGCAGCGCCCAGGGTGACCCCCCTCCCCCACCCCGGTGAAGGTCCCTGCCCCCGATTGTGCCCCATTTTCTCTCCCCTTCGCCAGTGGCCAGTTCAGGTCTCAGGTTTGGGGGTTTCCCCCATTTCCACCTGCCGGGATTTGTCCTTGTGCGGGTGGGAAATGGTTCCCCCGAGGGATTCCTGAGCTGGGCAGAGGCTGGGGGGGCCTGTGACCGGGACACCCCTGGGCTGGGCTGGGGGGGCCCCTCTCTGCTGGCAACGGGGCCTGGGACGGGCCAGGGAGGGGAGGGAGGAGCAAGTGTCCCCCCCCCCCCCCCATGGAGACGGCCCAGCCCCAGGTTTCCCCTCCCAGCTACTTCCCCTCCCCCCAATCCAGCAGCCCCCCCTACCCCCCTCATCACCTGCTAGTCACATTCCCAGACCCCACTGCCAGCCCCTCTCCCACCCTGTCCAACCCAGCAGCCCCCCCCCCACCGCTTGCTAGTCACTTTCCCAGACCCCGCAGCCAGTGACCTCCTGGCTCCAGCCCCCTCCTGTCCCCTGTGAAACCCACATCACCCAGGGCTCCCCCCCCCCTCCCCGGCCGTGTGAGTGTGGGGGAAGGGGAAACCATCCTCTTCTGCTGTCGATGGAATATCCCTGTATAACCCCCCCAATTTCCCCCCTTTTCCCTTGAACTGTTGAACGATGACATAAGATCTCCCCCGATGTTGGCGCTTCTCCCTTATATTGGCAAATATTTAGTGGGTGCCCCATTTCCCCCTCAGGTCTGAAATACTGATCTCAAATGCTTGGAAATCTTCCCGCTTTTCTCCCCAGGTGTGTGACTGAGGTCAGGGCCCTTATCGTACTGAGCGTGGCTCAGGCCTTGCCTGAGATCAGGTCGGCCCGTGTGCCGGGCGCTGCACAAACCCTGACTGAGTTTGGGGGCACTCGTTGTGCCAGGCCCTGCATCAACACCAGGTGAAATCAGGCTCCCATTGTGCCAGGCCCCGCAGAGACCCCAAGCGAGATCAGACCCCACTGTTGTGCCAGGTAAAACTGAGACCTGGACCGAGATCACGGCCCCCCTTGTGCCAGGCAGCGCACGGCTGCGGCCCAGATTGCTGGCTCCATTGTGCTGCGCACTTCAGAGACCTCGACTGAGATCTGTGTCCCCGTCGGGCCTGGCCCTGCACTGACCCCGACCCAGATCACACCCCAATACTCTACTGGGCGCTGCACAGACCCCGACAGAGATCCTGCCCCCACATTTTGCCAGATGTTGCAGGGACCCCAAACAAAATCCGGGATCCTGTAATGCTGGGAGTTGCAGAGCCCCTGACTGAGATCAGGCCCCTGTTGGTCAGTGTCAGTGCAGAGCCCTGCAGAAGATCAGGTCCCCATTGTGACAGGTGCTGAACAGACACTAAGGGTATCTCTACCCTGCCACTAAAACCCCCCAGCTGGCCCAGGCCAGGTGACTCAGGCTCACGGGCTCAGGCCAAGGGGCTGTTCAATTGCAGTGTAGGTGTCTGGGCTCGGGCTGGGGCCAGGCTGTCGGACCCTGCGAGGTGGGAGGGTGCCAGACCTTGGGCTGCAGCCCCAGCCGGAACATGGACACCACAATTAAACAGCCCCACAGCCTGAGCCGTGTGAGCCCAAGTCAGCGGGCACGGGCCAGCCGCCGGTGTCTGACTGCAGTGTGGACATGCCCACAGGGACAGAGAGGCCTTGCCACAAAAAGCTCAAAGGCTAAACAGGCCAATGGTGCGAGGTGAGGCTCCATTTTAGAGGGGGGGAAACTGAAGCTCAGAGAGCTGAAGTAATTTGCTGAAGTTTGCGTGGAGAATTTGGGGCAAAACTGGGAACTGAACCCAGATTGTTTGAATTCTTGCCCCTCCCCTTAACCCCAGGCCCAGCGTGTGTGTGTGCAGCGTTGTTTTGGCCTGTGTTTGCCTTGCATTGGCTTCCAAGGGAGACTGTGGAATTTCCTTCACTGGAGGTTTTTAAGACCAGGTTAGAGATACACCAGTCTGGGAATGTCTAGGGATACTTGGTCCTGCCTCATCACGAGGCTTCAATAGACGCCTTCTCCAGATCCCTTCCAGGCCTACACTGAAGTAATTCTCTTTTGTGCTGTGTTGTGTTTGACGCTGAGCTGTTTCGCATGGTGCCGTTTGGAACTGTGATTGCACCATGTTGTGTAGCAGTTTTATGGTGCATTGTTTTGCCTCAGCGTGTTTGGTACCTGTGCTGTGTTGGTTTGAGTTGAGCTATTTTCCATTGTGTGCTTTTGTCCTAGGGTGTGTTAGTTAGAATTGTGTTGCTTTCTTTTCCTTTGTATTGTCATTTTATGCTGTGGAGTGTGGGTTTTTTGTTGTGTTTTTTTCTCTGAATTGCCTGACATTGTGTTGTGGTGGGTTTTATTCTGTATGTTTTGTTTTCATACGTATCTATTGTAGGGCAGCCTAGACATGTAGGGCCTCAAGCTGTCATCAAGTCCAGCTCTCCCTGCCGAGGCAGGACCCAGTATCTGTAGATTATCTCTTCCAGGAAAGAGACTCCCCAGCCCCCTTGTCAGACTGTTCCCGAGCTGACCTGCCTTAGCTCTGGGGACACCCACACGGATCTGAGTGGTGAGCAGCTCTGCAGAGAGGAGACCCCAGTGAGTGGCAGCTGGGTGAAGAGACTGAAGTGGGGAGGAGAAACCTTGACGTGCCCGAGGTCACCCAGGCTGTCCGTGACCGAGCTAGAAATAGAGCCCAGGTCTAGGGCTGTTTTGGGCACTGAAGGTCTCTGCCACCCTGGTGTTTCAGGCGCTGGTGCAAACCCTTAGGACAGACAGAATTTACACTAGTGCGCTCTGATTGGCACTGGTGCACCATGTCCCAGTTTGAAGGCTTGAGGGGGGACGGGGACACTGACTTCTCCTGACCCAGGATGCCCACCCCCGGCTGTGTGCAGGGACTGCAGCTGAGCTGCCCTGCCCAGACAGCCTGTGCATCCATGGGCAAACACCTCTTTCTGCAGCCGAATACAGTGGGGTCTGGGGGCCTTTCCAAGCTGCGGGTGACGGGGCTCTGGAGTTACCGGGGTCTGTTCCTGGCTCCGTCCCTGACCTGCTTGGTGACCTGGGGGAAGTCCCAGCCCTTCTGTGTTTTCCTCCTACCCATTGTCTGCTTGGATTGTGATCTCTGTGGGGCAAGGACCGCACTGATTGGTAGAGATGTTAGTTAAAGCAGTTTGGTGGAGCTGTGATTGTGATATGAGAAGATCTGGGTCTGAGTCCCCCATTGTGCGATGAAAGGAGAGAGGTGCATGTGTACCTGGAGCTTCCAGTCTGTCTCCGAGGAAACGGGACTGTATGCCATGAGGATGATCAGCAGTGAGATGGGATGTGAGAGCAGTCTGTGTGCTTCACGATGGGTGAGTGAATGGAGACTGTTAACTGGAACTTCTGTGAGTAAGGATGAAAGAGTTGTAAAAAGGGGTGAAGGGCTGTTCAATTGACCAAGTGTGCGGCTGTTTCTGGGGAGCAGGCCCAGTATCTGAGTGTAGAACGGATGTCGGTAGCTCCTGTACAGCGCAGCTCACCTAAAACCACATTCTGCCTTAGCAAAGGTAAGCTCTGTCCCCTTCTGTTTGCTTCTGAAAGTTGCCTTTCCCAGGGCTTTGCTGCCTTTGTGAATTGCAGAATTAGGATTACATTGGTGTGTACTTTCTCTGCATTTCCTGATTATTACAAGTTTGAGTTTTGCTGATCTCTCTTCTGGAGGGGCACCAGACAGCTTCAGGCAACCTTAAATCCTGCTTTCATAACGTTTTAATACGTGAATTTCCTAGCTTTTTGCACAGAGCAATGTTGGCAGGAGGAGTTAGCAGCACTATAGGCAGTTGTGGGTCTCACACAAGTTTGCAATCGGAGGCACAGGGAAGTGCAATGACTTACCCAAGGTCACCGAGCAGGCCCGTGGCAGAGCCAGGAATAGTCTGGGTCCAGAGCTCTGTCCACCTAGGTGCTGGGTGATTCTGAAGTTTTGCTCCCTTCTCCTGTGCTTTTTGTTACGGTGGAATGGGAGTAATGGTCATGCTTTCAAGTGTCTCTCTCCTCCTCCTCCTCCTGACACCATTTGCAGCTCGGCCTCCCCTTCTTTCAAGTGTTTGCCATGGGCAGTAGTAACAGAGCCAGCGAGAGAAATCTCTGACATGGTCTGTACCCCAGCTGGGCCTTCTGCTCCTGGTCCAGCCGTGCCCGAGCTCTGCCCCTCCTCCAAACAGGCCCCCTGCCCTATACACTGGCCCGCCCCTGCACCCCGTACACGTGTAACATGTGCCTTGAAACTATTCCTAGTTTGGATTTGGGATGATTAAATTTGTTACCTTCAGCTCCCCCACACTCCAGTTTCCCCCACACTCCCCATCACACTCCCCCACCTTCAGCTCCCCCACACTCCAGTTTCAGTTGTTTGGTGGTGTCCCGATGGTTTTCCACAGATAGTTTGGGAGGGAGCAGGGCTGGTCAGTTGAGTTTATAAAGTAGATGTTAAGTGTCAGCGCTTTGTTCTGTACATATGACCCATACGCTGATCTCTCAGTCACTGAGTCTTGACCAGTGATGAGCTTTCTGGAGACACCTCGCAGGACCCTCCTCCAAGCGATGTGTTTGGTGTGGTGGGTTTGTCAGGTCTCAGGGGAGAGCTGCTGGCAAATCCCAAGTGACCCTTTGCCAAGGGATCTCTGTGTCACTGTCTGACCCCCCCAGGCCAGGGAGAGGGCGACTTTCTGCCAGTGGCCTTCAGGGCGGGTGCTGAGTTCTCTCGGTGAAGGGCAGAGCCCCGAATGCTGCCAGCCCTCTCCTGGGGGCTGGAGATGCTCCACAGACTGTTCCCTCCCCAGGGTGCCCCCCCCCCACCCCAGAGTAGAGCAGGTCTCTCCTGTTAGCTCCTGCTCCAGGCCTGGCAGGGTTTGCAGGTGTAGAGGGGCTGGGCCGGTCCCGACTAGAGCAGCAGTTTAACCCCTTCTGTGCCGGCGTGGGGTTTCTATAGCCCTTCCCAGGCGCCCAGGCCCAGGGAATGGCCCCCTGTCAGCCCCATGCCTGAGGTGGTGGGGAGACCCACTGGCAGCATTGC
Source organism: Mauremys reevesii (assembly GCF_016161935.1). Lineage (NCBI taxonomy): Eukaryota > Metazoa > Chordata > Testudines > Geoemydidae > Mauremys > Mauremys reevesii. Next base: position 1,477,673 of record NC_052636.1, read on the forward strand.
CCTGGAGGGTGCTGCTCCCACTCCCTCCCCTCCCCCTTTACTGCCACCACAAGGCCTGTCGCCTTCCTGAGGGGTGACCCCAGGAGGTGTGTTTTGTTATCCCTCTCCCTGCCCCCTGGATCCGTTCTGCCCCCTCCGTCCCTCACCTCTGTCTCAGGAGACAAGGTGGGTCATGGGTCACGGGCGGTGCTCTGCTGCAGATCCATCACTGGAGGGGTGGCAGCCTGGACCCCCCCCTTGAAGGTTGCCGGGATGCCGACGTGCCCTGGAGGAGAACTGGGGCTTGACGGAGTCCAGGGACCCTTTGTCCCACACTGTGTCCCTGTGAAGCCTGCTCTGCAGTGCTGCCAATGGCTGCTGGTGGCGTTGTGCCCGTAAGTCTCTGTAACGCTGTCCCCAGTGACTGGAGAGCACGAGCACCGGCCTCCGGCAGCCTGGTGAGAAGCAGGGAACAAACCCCAATTGGGTGTGAGGTCTGTATGGAGATTTCACCAACCAAGTATCCAGTGTAAACGCTTCAGGCTCTGTAACAGCATCAACATGGGATCCCAGACAGTTCCCTTGGGTGATCCCATGCATCTCACCACGCAGGTGAGCCAACCTTGGTGACACATGGTCTCTTCCTCCAGGGGTTCTCAACCTTTTTCTTTCTGAGCCCCCAACATGCTATAAAAACTCCATGGCCCATGTGGGCCTCAATCCCTGGTTTTCTGCATATAAAAGCCAGGGCTGGCGTTAAGTGGCAGCAAGCAAGGCGACTGCCTTGGGCCCCAGGCCACAGGGCCCCCCACGAACCTACATAGTTTAGGCTTTGGCTTCAGCCTCAGGTGGTGGGGTTCAGGGGCCTGGACTTCAGCCCCATGCGCTGGGACTTCAGCTTTCTGCCCTGGGCCTCGGCGAGTCTAACGCTGGCCGTGCTTGGCAGCCCCCTGAAAGCTGCTCATGGCCCCCCAAGGGGCCCCAAACCCCTGGTTGAGAACCACTGCCTTACCCCACTAATCACAGCAGTGTTCAGGTGACTGCCAGTCCCGAAGGACCAGTCACTTCCTTAGGTCAGTTGAATCTTAGATCTCACAAGAAAGACAACACTTGTAGCCAGTGCTGTAATAACCTGTATTAAGATTTATTTAAAACCAGAGTTGTTTACAAAGTTAAAGCAGCTTAAAGAAGATGCAGACGAGTTACAGTCTTAAATTTCAAAAGGTAACAGAAGCTTCTATAATAAGCAAGTTCTACAGAGCCTGGGTTAGTCCTAAAGAATAAGGAGCTGGGGATCTCTTGCTTATGCCTAGAAACTTTGCCCCCCAGAGTCCAAGCAGCAGACAGATCATCAGTTCCTTCTGTATGGGGGTTTTTACCCCTTCCTGCCATGTGCTCTGAGCTGCAAACTCAACCAAAGGGAAGTCAAGAGCACAACAACAGTCTTGTGTCTTTGTTAACGTCCCATAATAGTCTATCTGGTGTTGATGAACCTTTCCTGCCAGGCGGGGTGTAATGCATTTGGTTGCCAGTCAGCACTTCACCTAGGTAAAGTCTCTCTCCTGTCTGGTGATTTACATAGTCACAGAGGCTCACAATGCAACTAGTCAGATATTAACCCAGGCAGCAACTCACGAGCATTCAGTAAAGTCTAAACACTAAACACATTGTTATAATTCTAATACCTGTTTTAAGAAGACTAACCCAGGGGAGCCAGACTGATTCCAGCCGTGCGTTCGTCCCTGTTCAGTTAAGACTTGGTAGCTTTGCACGAGCTAACACCTCATCTGCCAATGTCACAGGCAGGCTGGGCAGGGATGGTGTCTCTAGCCTCTGTTTGCCAGAAGCTGGGAATGGGCGACGGGATGGATCACTTGATGGTTCCCTGTTCTGTTCGTTCCCTCTGAAGCACCTGGCACTGGCCGCTGAGCTAGATCACTCCATCATTGGGGATTTAAGAGCAGGCTGGACAAACCCCTCTCGGTGATGGTCTAGATCAGTGGTTCTCAAACTTCTGTACTGGTGACTCCTTTCATGTAGCAAGACTCTGAGTGTGACCACCCCCCCCCGCCCCTTATAAATTAAAAACATGTTTTAATATATTTAACACCATTATAAATGCTGGATGCAAAGCACGGTTTGGGCTGGAGCTTGACATCTCACGACCCCCCGTATAATAACCTTATGATCCCCTGAGGGGTCCGGACCCCCAGTTTGAGAACCGCTGAGCTAGATGGACCATTGGTCTGACGCAGTGGGCCACTCTTATGTTCACAGTCTGTATGAGGAGTATCTACTCATTGGGACTCGCTGGGGAGCCACAGAAAGGAACAAGATGTGCTGAGGGGAGGAGGCCCCATCTCAGAGCCCCTGGGGTCACACTTGCCAAAAGCTAAAACTAGGCCCAGCCCAGGACAGGGGCACTCCCAGGAGAGACTGGATAAAGGCTGGAGCATCCAACAGCTTTGTAAACCTGAGAGAGCTGCCTTGGGGACAGTGAGAGGGAGAATCCCCCAAAGTGACTCCTTTGATTCTGCTCTTCTCTGGCCTTTGCTTCATAGAATCATAGAACGGGAAGGGACCTCGAGAGGTAGCTAGTCCGGTCCCCTGCACTCAAGGCAGGACTCAGTATTATCTGGACCATCCCTGAGAGGAGTTTGTCCAGCCTGCTCTTAAAAATCCCCAATGATGGAGATTCTACAACCTCCCCAGGCAATTTATTCCAGTGCTTAGCCACCCTGACAGGAAGTTTTTCCCTAATGACTGACACAAACTGCACTCGCTACAATTTAAGCCCATTGCTTTTTGTCCTGTCCTCAGAGGTTAAGAAGAACAATTTTTCTCCTTCCTCCTTGTAACAACCTTTTATGTACTTTATAGAATCACAGGACTGGAAGGGACTTCAAGAGGTAGCTAGTCCTGTCCCCTGCACTCAAGGCAGGACTCAGTATTATCTGGACCATCCCTGAGAGGTGTTTGTCCAGCCTGCTCTTAAAAATCCACAGTGATGGAGTGATCCACTAGGACCCCCGATCCCTTTCCGCAGCACTCCTTCCTAGGCAGCCATTTCCCATTTTGTACGTGTGCGACTGCTTGTTCCTTCCTAAGTGAAGAATTTTGGATTCGTCCTTATTGAATTTCATCCTATTTACTTCAGACCATTTCTCCAGTTTGTCCAGAGCATTTTGAATTTTAATCCTATCCTCCAAAGCACTTGCAAGCCCTTCCAGCTTGGTACCGTCCGCAAACTTGATAAGTGTAACAGAGAGACTCTGCTGCTGGGAGCGTGTCACCCTGTCTCAGATGGTTACGCCCTGGTGGGAGGGGGCTAGGCCTGTACTGGGATAAGGTCACTCTGTGCTCCACAGTTTGGCAGAACCTAGAATGTCCATTAGCTGGGGAAAATCCTGGGGGGAATCGGCTTGTGGAATGGACAAAAACTCCACCTGAATTCTCTCACCTTGCCCTTCTCGCCCTGGCAGGTTACAGAATAACGTCCAGGTTTCGCTCCAGATCATCCCCTCCTCCCAGGGGGAAAGAAATGGCTTCAATGGAGCTGGCTCAGGTAAGGGATTATCAGGGAGCTGGTGGTGAGTTCTGCTTGGAGGGAGAGGAGCAGTAAATGCATAGGAGGGTGGGAGCTGCTCCAGGTGGTGGGAGGCAGGAACTATCTAGGGTGGGGAAAGGGAGGGGACAGGATGTGACAAACCTGCTGAGACTTGTGTAATGTAGGGTGTGATGGGTTATCACCCCGGGGTGCAGTGTGGGGGGCTGCTGGGAACCGCTGTGCCCTCGAACCCTGAAGCTGGGCTGGCCCTTCTCACACTGCTTTGCTGGAGATTCAGCCAGCCTCTCCAGGCCCTGTTATCACCCAGCACGACAGCAGGTGACGTCACACACCCAGCTAGGCTACCTGAGAGCTTTACCTGAGCCACTCAAGGACAGAGAGACGACATCAGCCAATTTCCCAACTCCCCAACCTTGCACACCTGCTGTAATATAAATCCAAAATGATACCATCTTATACTACACAGGGATCTGTATAATGTAAGCTCATTAATATCGTTCGCCTTTCCCTTGATATGGGAAACAACAAGCTTATGCTAACCAAGCTCAGATTTTTCCCAAACACTTCACTCAAAATACACTGATTACAATAAAGCATAAAACAAGTTTATTAACTACAGAAAGATTTTAAGTCGTTATAAGTGATAGCAAACAGACCAAAGCAGATTACTTAGCCAATAACCAAAAACTCAAACTAAGCCTAACATACAAAATGGATAGAATTTGAATTAGCAATTTCTCACCCTGACTGATGATAGGAGCAGTCCCCCAAGTTTCCATACACAAGCTAGAAATCCCTTTCGCCTGGGACCAACACTTCCCCCACCTCAGTCTTTGTTCCTCAGGTGCTGCCAGGAGTTCTGTTGTGTGGGGAATGAGGCCAAGAGATGATGTCACACCCCACCCCACTTTATGTAGCTTCTCCATATGGCGGGAACCCTTTGTTCCAAACTCAGTTCCCAGTCCAGTTTGTGGAAAAATACAGGTAGCAAAATGGAGTTCAGTGTCAGGTGTCTGGTCACATGCCCTAGCATGGCCTGCTGAGTCATAGTAGCCATGACTCCTAGGATGGCTGACACATTCACAGGAGGGCTCAGCTCTTCCACGGTCCGTTGTCTTTGTTGATGAGCCATCAGCACTGTCTGGCTTCTTCACTGTTGTACCCGAAAGGCTCGTTGTGGGTGTTACTTTAATGTTTTTAAGGAGGTAAATACTAATAGGAACTGTATGATCATGGGAGACTTTAACTTCCCAGATATAGATTGGGGAACAAATGCTAGTAATAATAATAGGGCTCAGCTTTTCCTAGATGTGATAGCTGATGAATTCCTTCATCAAGTAGTTGCTGAACCGACGAGGGGGGATGCCATTTTAGATTTGGTTTTGGTGAGTAACGAGGACCTTGTTGAGGAAATGGTTGTAGGGGACAACCTTGGCTCGAGTGATCATGAGATAATTCGTTTCAAAATAAATGGAAGGATAAACAAAATTGCAACTGAGACTAAGGTTTACAATTTTAAAAGGGCTAACTTTACTAAATTAAGGCGACTAGTTAGGGAAGTGGATTGGACTAACCTATTTAGGGATCTAAAGGCGGAAGACGCCTGGGATTATTTCAGGTTGAAGTTGCTGGAGCTGTCAGAGGCCTGTATCCCGAGAAAGGGAAAACGGTCCTTAGGTAGCAGTTTTAGACCGAGCTGGATGAGCAAGCGTCTCAGAGGGGTGATTAAGAAAAAACAGAAAGCGTACAAGGAGTGGAAGATGGGAGGGATCAGCAAAGAAACCTACCTTATTGAGGTCAGAGGGTGTAGGGATGCAGTGAGAAAGGCCAAAAGCCGGGTAGAGATGGACCTGAAGGAATTAAAACCAATAGTAAAAGGTTTTTTAGCCATATAAATAGGAAGAAAACCAAGAAAGAAGAAGTGGGACCGCTTAAAACTGTAAACGGAGTGGAGATTAAGGATAAACTAGGCATGGCACAGTATCTAAACGAATATTTTGCCTCGGTCTTTAATGAGGCTAATGAAGGGTTTAGGAATAGTGGCAGAGTGACTAATGGGAATGAAGGTGCGGGGTTGGAAATTACAGTATCCGAGGTAGAAGCCAAACTTGAACAGCTTAACGGTAGTAAATCGGGGGGCCCGGATAATCTTCATCCTAGAATATTAAAGGAATTGGTGAGTGAAATTGCAAGCCCGTTAGCGATAATTTTTAACGAATCTCTAAACTCGGGGGTTGTACCGTTTGACTGGAGATTAGCTAATATAGTTCCTATTTTCAAGAAGGGGGAAAAAAGCGACCCGGGTAACTACAGGCCTGTTAGTTTAAAATCTGTAGTATGCAAAGTCATGGAAAAAATATTAAAGGAGAGAGTAGTTATGGACCTTGAGGTCAATGGCAATTGGGACAAATTACAACATGGTTTTACGAAAGGTAGATCGTGCCAAACCAACCTGATCTCCTTCTTTGAGAAAGTAACAGATTTTTTAGACAAGGGAAATGCGGTGGATCTAATATATCTTGATTTCAGTAAGGCGTTTGATACGGTACCGCATGAAGAATTACTGGTTAAATTGGAAAAGATGGGGATCGAAATAAAAATCCAGAGCTGGATAAGGAACTGGTTAAAGGGGAGACTGCAGCGGGTCGTATTGAAAGGTGATCTGTTGGGTTGGAGGGAGGTTACCAGTGGAGTTCCTCAAGGTTCGGTTTTGGGTCCGATCTTATTCAATCTATTTATCACTGACCTCGGAACCAAAAGTAGGAGTGGACTGATAAAGTTTGCGGATGACACGAAGTTGGGAGGTATTGCCAATTCGGAGAAGGATCGGGATATCCTCCAGGGAGATTTGGATGACCTTGTAAACTGGAGTATTAGTAATAAGATGAAATTCAATAGTGAGAAGTGTAAGGTTATGCATTTAGGGATGACTAACAGGAATTTTAGTTACAAGCTGGGGACGCACCGGTTGGAAGTAACGGAAGAGGAGAAGGACCTCGGAGTCCTGGTTGATCGCAGGATGACTATGTGTCGGCAATGTGATGTGGCCGTTAAAAAAGCTAATGCGGTCTTGGGATGCATTAGGTATTTCTAGTAGAGATAAGGAGGTGCTAGTCCCGTTATACAAGGCGTTGGTGAGACCTCATTTGGAGTATTGTGTGCAGTTTTGGTCTCCCATGTTTAAGAAGGATGAATTCAAACTGGAACGGGTACAAAGAAGGGCCACTAGAATGATCCGAGGAATGGAAAGCCTGTCGTATGAAAGGAGACTTGAGGAGCTCGGTTTGTGTTCCTTAACCAAAAGAAGGTTGAGAGGAGATATGATTGCACTCTTTAAATATATCAGAGGGATAAATACCAGGGAGGGAGAGGAATTATTTCAGCTCCGTACTAATGTGGACACGAGAACAAATGGATATAAATTGGCAGTCGGGAAGTTTAGGCTTGAAATTAGACGAAGGTTTCTAACCATCAGGGGAGTGAAATTCTGGAACAGCCTACCGAGGGAAACAGTGGGGGCGAAGGATCTCTCTGGCTTTAAGATTAAGCTTGATAAGTTTATGGAGGGAATGGTTTGATAGGATAACGTGATTTAGTCAATAGGTCAATAACGTGCCACCACTGGTAATTAGTACCGAGGGTCAATGTTGGGATATTGAAAGTCTTTTTCCAGAGGGTCTGGCTTGAGAGTCTTGCCCGCATGCTCGGGGTTCAGCTGATCGCCATATTTGGGGTCAGGAAGGAATTTTCCTCCAGGGTAGATTGGCAGTGGCCCTGGAGGTTTTTCGCCTTCCTCCGCAGCATGGGGCGGGGGTCGCTTGCTGGAGGATTATCTGCTACTTGAAGTCTTTAAATCAGGATTTGGGGACTTCAGCAGCTGAGTCAAGGGAGAGAATTATTTCAGGAGTGGGTGGGTCAGCTTTTGTGGCCTGCATCTTGCGGGAGGTCAGACTAGATGATCATAATGGTCCCTTCTGATCTTAAGTTCTATGATTCTTAAGCACATGTGAAATACAGATACAGAGTCAATATCCATAACTTCAGATACAAACATGATCCATGCACACAAATAGGATAATCATATTCAGCAAATCATAACTTTTCCAATGACACCACACATGACACATCTTACACAAAATGCCTCATCATTATGTCCTAATCATATTATACTCCTACCACTATGCTGAATGTGGGGTGTAGTGTCAGGTAGGGCCTAATTTCAAGCCACAGGGGTTGGGAACGGAACTTCCCCTCTTTGTGGATCAGGAAATAACCCCCCAGCCAGGGCTGGGAAAACTTCCCAGGCTCCCAGTGCTGCAGCTGGAATCTACTGACACTTCATTAGTTACCACCCCCCCCCCCCCCCAATCTTTGTGGTAACTGTAAACTTTATCAGTGATGATTTTATATCCTCTTCCAGGTCATTGATAAGAATGTTAAATAACACAGAGCCAAGAACCAATCCTTGTGCGAAGCCCCTAGAAAGAAATCCACTCAACCATGGTTCCCCATTTACAATCCCAGTTTTTAACCTATTTAATAGATGCCCTGTGTATTTTGTATCTTGCTAGTTTTCTAGTCAAAATGTTGTGCCGAACCAAGTCATATGCCTTACAGAAGTCTAGCTATGTTACATCATTACTATTAGTTGCAACCAAACTTTTGATCTCATCCAATAAGGATATCCAGTTAGTTTGATAGCCTCTGTTGTCTCTGAACCTTTGTTAATAGTCACTAATTATATTACCCTCCTTTAATTCGTTATTAATTAAATCCATATTCGCTGCTCCATTCTTTTGCCCAGTATCGATGTCAGACTAACACTCTTGTAATTAGCTGGGTCATCTCTTTTACAGATTTTAAATTTTGGCGCAGCATTAGCTTTATTCCAGTCTTATGGAATTTCCTCAGTGTTCCAAGTCCTAATTAAAATACGAGAACTAGGGGTCATCAAATGAAATGAATAAGCAGCAGGTTTAAAACAAATAAAAGGAAGTTCTTCACACAGTGCACAGTCAGCCTGTGGAACTCGTTGCCTGAGGAGGTTGTGAAGGTTAGGACTATAACAGGGTTTAAAAGAGAACTGGATAAATTCATGGAGATTAAGTCCATTAATGGCTATTAGCCAGGGTGGGTAAGGATGGTGTCCCTAGCCTCTGTTTGTCAGAGGGTGGAGCTGGATGGCAGGAGAGAGATCACTTGATCATTGCCTGTTAGGTTCACTCCCTCTGGGGCACCTGGCATTGGTCACTGTCGGTAGACAGATACTGGGCTAGATGGACCTTTGGTCTGACCTAGTATGGCCGTTCTTATTAACAGTCCTCCACACTCCTCCACCAGGTCTTTCAGAACTCTTGCATACAAGTTATCGGAACCTGCTGATTTAAACACGTCTAACTGTAATACCTGCTGTTTAATGTCCTCATGAGTTGTTGTTGGAATGGAAAGTGTCGTCGTCAACATCTTATGATATGAGTTACATCATCTGTTTTTCTCCAAATCCAGGAGAGAAATATTTATTGAACACTTTTACCTCTTCTGCATTATTTTTGATAATTCTGCCATTTCCATCTAGTAATTTACCACTACCATTGTTAGGGATTAATTTTGTTCCTAATATACTTTTTTAAAACTTCCTTCTTATTTTCATTGATTGATCATTGATTTCTGATGACTTCCCTTACCAATTTTCTACAATTCTGACCTTCTAACTTATAGTCTTTACTATTGACTTCCCCTTTCTTCCATATATTTTATTTGGAGAGTGTTGAGATTCCTACCAGGGAGCCACCAGCAGGGTCCAGAGACAGCCCCATCTCCTGTATCAAGCTCTGGCTAGTGGGTATGTGATAAATGTGACGACCCTGCCTCCGTCTGTCAGCTGGGAGACACACAGGTTCTCTCTTTCTACCCTCTGATGGCTCCTGGCTGCTCTAGGCAAGGTGGGGTGGGACTCTGTTAACATGGGCCTCCCGGAGCCTCCATTTACCTGGTGCTGCTGTTCCGTGAATAGTGGGGCTGTGAGTGGGGCAGCAGGTCCTGAGTGTTGGACTCTTGCTCTTTCAGGGGCCGGTGACCTTCGAGGAGGTGGCTGTGTATTTCACCAGGGGAGAGGGGGCTCTGCTGGACCCCGCTCAGAGAGCCCTCTACAGGGATGTCATGCAGGAGAACTATGAGACGGTGACCTCGCTGGGTAAGGAGTCCTGTCCCCTGGGTTATTAGAAGCTGTGGGGTCTCTAAAGAACCTGAGCTGTAATAACTTTATACCTTTATTCATCATACAAGTTTTGACAAGTTTCCTTGCCCCCTTTTTTTGCCTCATCTCCCACCCACTAGTATAATTTTTGGACATTTGCCTTTTTGGTGCTGTCAGTCATTTAAAAATTTCATCGAATGTATCCTTACTGGCTACATTAATAACTACATTAATCACTGTAGCTTTCATGCCTTTTCCTCATTGTAAGAGGAAAATACGTCGCCTGTAGAATTCTAAATTGAGTGAATAGGTGTGTGACTCATGCCTGGCTTGTGTGACAGTCAGATGAGCTCCTCTTTCGATAGGAGAGCGAATAATGTCGCCATTCAGGACCCCACGGGTGAAGGGAGAACAGAGCCGTGGGAGCAGAGGAGAAGGGGGGAGTAGATAATTCTGGGGTGCCAGGACACGGGGCGGGTGTGTGCAGGGTTAGAGCTAAGCAGCAGCAGGGAGGGAGGAGGTTGTGAGAGACGAGGAGGGAACACAAGAAGCTCCCAAGGTGCCGGGAGGTGGTGCCGGCTGAGAGTAATGGGAAGAAGGGGAGGGGAGTGTGGGGGAAGGGCACCCAGGAAGTGGGGTGGGTGGGTCAGTGGGAGGGAGGAGAGGTTTGGGGATCTAGAGCTGCGGGAGATCCCAGACCTTTAACCCCAAATCCCTACTCAAGGCTTGTTGCTTTAGAGCCTCCACTCCAGTTTTATTTCTGTCCAGTTTAACTTCTTTATACATTTCCCCCCCAAATATTATTATTTTAACTCTTGACCTCCCTCTCCCACTCATGACCCTCCCCCCCCAATAACTTCCCCACATGTGGCAATTGACCCTGAGTCCTTGCTGCATCCTCCCTCCCAGAGCAGGGCCCCTTCCCAGGCACAAACGGGCACTTTGCTGATGATGTCACAGGCTGGTAGTGTAGCCTGTACAATTTTTACACCTATAAGATTACGTGTTGCGAAGCCCTTCACACCAGTCGGGCTTATCTCGATATGCCGATACCGTCTGTTCCCAAGTGTTCCCTGCCCAGCTCTGATGCCGCAGAGCGTTTACCCCGTGTCCCCCTTCCCAGCTCTGATGCCATGGAGCCTTGCCTGTGTCCCTTTTCCCGTTCCCCCTTAACAAACATTCAGTATTGATGTGGCCTCATCTGGAGCACTGTGTCCAGTTTTGGGCCCCGGACTACAAGAAGGATGTGGAAAAATTGGAAAGCGTCAAGCGGAGGACAACAAAAATGACTAGGGAACTGGAGCACATGACTGATGAGGAGAGGCTGAGGGAACTGGGGTTATTTAGTCTGCAGAAGAGAAGAATGAGGGGAGATTTGATAGCTGCTTTCAACTACCTGAAAGGGGGTTCCAAAGAGGATGGATCTAGACTGTTCTCAGTGGTGGCAGATGACAGAACAAGGAGCAATGGTCTCAAGTTGCAGTGGTGGAGGTCTAGGTTGGATATTAGGAAACACTATTTCACTAGGAGGGTGGTGAAGCACTGGAATGGGTTCCCTAGGGAGGTGGTGGAATCTCCACCCTTAGAGGTTTTTAAGGTCAGGCTTGACAGAGCCCTGGCTGGGATGATTTAGTTGGGATTGGTCCTGCTTTGAGCAGGGGGTTGGACTAGATACCTCCTGAGGTCCCTTCCAACCCTGAGATTCTATGATTCCAATTTATCTTCTCTCTCCTGTTTGACTCAGTTTATATAGTAATATTCTCAGCTATATCTTAGCCAATCATTGTGCTGAAATTTAACTAACCAATTCTAACATATTGTAACCTAATTCTCTAACCAATTATATCCCACTATCCTAATTAACTTACATCTAGCAAAATTAATTATGCAACAGACAGAAACAATTAGAGAACCAGACTGATTAACAAGGTAAAAGTGGTGGCCATAAAGATAAAATAATACAGAAATGAGTGTTTCACAACCACAACCATTGATAAGTGATTTATTGCCAGACAGTGTAGCCTGATTTGGAGTGTGTTAGTAATGTTGATTTAATTTATCCACTTAATGTATTTTTATTTAATTAATTTTAATTAATTGATATTAAAATAATTATGGATATTAATTAGTATGGGTTTAGGCTCTCCAATTTGTTTGATCAGAAGAATAGTGATCAAGGTCATGCATTTAGGGATTAATAACAAGAATTTTGGTTATAAATTAGGGACACGTCAGTTGGAAGTAACAGAGGAGGAGAAGGACCTCGGAGTATTGGTTGATCACAGGATGACTATGAGCCGCCAATGTGATATGGCTGTTAAAAAAGCTAATGCGGTCTTGGGATGCATCAGGCGAGGTATTTCCAGTAAAGATAAGGAGGCGTTAGTACCGTTATATAAGGCACTGGTGAGACCTCATCTGGAATATTGTGTGCAGTTCTGGTCTCCCATGTTTAAGAAGGATGAATTCAAACTGGAACAGGTACAGAGAAGGGCTGCTAGGATGATCCGAGGAATGGAAAACCTGTCTTATGAAAGGAGACTCAAAGAGCTTGGCTTGTTTAGCCTAACCAAAAGAAGGCTGAGGGGGGATATGATTGCTCTTTATAAATATATCAGAGGGATAAATATCAGGGAGGGAGAGGAATTATTTAAGCTTAGTACCAATGTGGACACAAGAACAAATGGATATAAACTGGACACTAGGAAGTTTAGACTTGAAATTAGACGACGGTTTCTAACCATCAGAGGAGTGAAGTTCTGGAACAGCCTTCCAAGGGGAGTAGTGGGGGCAAAAGACATATCTGGCTTTAAGACTAAGCTTGATACATTTATGGAGGGGATGGTATGATTGGATAGCCTAATCTTGGCAATTAATTGATCCCAATTAATTGATCCCTGGTAAATATGCCCAATGGCCTGTGATGGGATGTTAAATGGGTTGGGATCTGAGTTACTATAGAGAATTCTTTCCTGGGTGCTGGCGGGTGAGTCTTGCCCACATGCTCAGGGTTTAGCTGATCACTATATTTGGGGTCGGGAAGGAATTTTCCTCCAGGGCAGATTGGCAGAGGCCCTGGAGGTTTTTCACCTTCCTCTGCAGCATGGGGCACGGGTCACTGGCTGGAGGATTCTCTGCACCTTGAGGTCTTTAAACCACGATTTGAGGACTTCAATAACTCAGACATAGGTTAGGGGTTTGATACAGGAGTGGGTGGGTGAGATTCTGTGGCCTGCGTTGTGCAGGGGGTCAGACTAGATGATCATAATGGTCCCTTCTGACCTTAAAGTCTATGAGTATGAGAAGATAAAAGTTCGTCCTGAATCAGGGCTTCACAGATGTTATAAAAGGACCTTCGGGGGTATGACAGGAAGCTCACACGGAGACAGATCGAGTCATAAAGACCTTTTATTAAAATCAATGAAATAGTGAGCAGGTGGTAAAACAGTTAGAATTACAGAGTTGCAATTGTACTAGTGTTATTCAAGAGATACATATGATAATACAATGTTATGTGCTGCAAACTTTGGTTAATACTCACACTCTGTTTTAATAACCTGGTGTTGGAAGATACAGGGCCCCGTCTCTGGTGGTTCCGGCTTCACACCTCTAGCAGAGGAAGCTAATGCAGAGCTGTTAAAGCTGGTTACTCTCTAACTTAACTCAATAAACCTTAAACTGAAATAAAGCGTAGGGAAACCAAGCATAGCCGAGTCCCCTTAAAACTTAAAGTTTGAAAAGAAACAAAGTCCGGTCGATTAATAGTTAATAGGTGTCGTAGATGGGTGGCATCGATACGTTGATGAAGATGGGGACAATGAGGAGTAGATAGGTGGGTAGCTTGCCTCTAAAATGGAGAGATTAATCGCTTTTTTATAGGGCATTGGTTGTAAATCCTTCCTCCTATGCCCAAATTTCATCCTGCCCCCACAGAAATGTGAGGGTACCCTTACCCCATAGGCTAGTATGTCTGTGCGTATGGATGACAGGTATGTGCGCTCTTGTGGTGTCCTTGTTACGTCTGTGGGTACAACTTTGAAAAATCCCCTTTGCCGTCCTGCATTATCTACTGAGTTAGGCAAAAATCTCTAGACATCTGGTGAGTGTTTTAGCTAGTTGGGTCATCTTTACTTTTCTGGGTAAAGGGTCCCGATATAGATCTGCTAACTTTGCCTTAGCTTAACATACAGGGTTTTAGCCTGTAGGTCTCTTGCATTACAGCTAAACTTATTTTTAATATAAATCTGTAAACCTATTACATCAAATACTCAAATTTATAAGAAGAGATATATCTGTGCAAGCAAGCAGATTAAACCTTAGGGCTACAACAGGATGCTGTCCAGCTAAGTTTTCTTTAACCATCTTAAGATCTGTTTCTTTATCTGGTGGTGATGGGCACTCTCCGGACAGGATCGTCTTCCTAACAGCCCAGTAGCACCTTATTTCAGTGTGACTGGTTTGGGGTGTGAGGATGTGACCCTGCGCTTCCCAGCTTATGGCTGCCCCTGGTGCTTAGCCAAAGAAGAAGGCCTCAGACTATCCTAGTGCGAGAAGGCCCATACACAGGCAGACTGTGATTTTGATTCTTTGTTTTTATACCCCTGTAACTAGCTAAGTGATAAAAAATACACCTAAGTTCTTAGAGCATCGGCTTTACAGGCAGGCCTGAATATCTCTGTTCTAACAGTGGGTTCTACCCCTTCCCCCATTCTGTGTCTGCCTTGTCTATTTAGACTGTAAATTCTTCAGGGCCTGGGCCATCTACTATTCTCTGTTTGTACTTGTCCTAGCACAATGGGGACCCACTGTTAGTTGGCCCTGAGGCACTAAGGTAATGAATATGATTTATAATCATAACAACTCTCCTGCCACTTCGCGCCAAGGAAGCTGGCCTTGGGATGTTACTGCTTAAAAATGAGCTGGGATTAAAACCATGGACTATTCCTTGTGACAAGTATCCCACAAATTCCACTGACCTCCCTTGTTTTCTTTGCCTGGAGTAGGGTTTCCAATTTCCAAACCTGATGTGATCTCGCAGCTGGAAAGAGGGGAAGAGCCATGGGTCCCGGACCTCCAGGCCTCTGAGAAAGAAGTGCTCCCGAGAGCTGCCTGCACAGGTGAGGACTTGGTTAAACCAACTCAACAACTGTTTAGGAATGCAGGAAACATTTGGGATGCCCTACAAAGACCCTGTGAGCTCTCCAAGCTGAGGATTGTTCCCTGCAGATGTGAAATCATTATGGCAGATGTCACTCATGGCTTCCCTCCTATTCTGACTGACAACTTGCAGCAGGTCCCTCCCCAGTCTCGCTTTCCCCTGAGTGTTCTGGTGAGATGTGGACCAAAACTGATCCCTTCCTCTCTCCTCTGGGGAAGGGTTTGGGGAAAATCAGCTCCTGAGAGGTTTGATCTCTCCCACACAGATTTTGGTTTGTTCGTCCCTTTTTCCATTCCTCTCTCTGAGATTTCCTTTCTTTCTGGCACAGGGAGTGACCTATGCCTGGATTCGCTCTGTCTCCCATCAGGTGATGGGATGGTGAGTGAGAATGAGAAGGAGAAACCCCAGCAGGAAGACGCTGAGCAAGTAGAACCACATGGAACGTTATCAGGAAGATCCAAAGGGAATGTTTCCGGGCGTTGTGCACTCCCAGAAAAAGCCAAAGCCTGTGAGACGCAGCAGATGCCAGAGGAAAACTTCAGTAGCCACTCAGACCTTATAAGCTGCGACAGAATCCACTTGGAAGGGAGACGCTACACATGCCATGAGTGCGGGAAAAGCTTCAGTGGGACCTCTGCCCTTATCAGACATCACAGAACCCACACTGGAGAGAAGCCCTACACGTGCTCCGAGTGCGGGAAAAGCTTCGGTCAGCACTCAACCCTTATCACGCATCAGAGAATCCACACAGGAGAGACGCCCTACATGTGCTCGGAGTGCGGGAAAAGCTTCAGTGATCATTCAGCCCTTACCACACATGAGAGAGTCCACACAGGAGAGACGCCCTACACGTGCCCTGAGTGTGGGAAAAGCTTCATTGATAGTTCAAGCCTCATCTCACATCAGCGAATCCACACAGGAGAGACGCCCTACACATGCTCTGAGTGCGGGAAAAGCTTTAATCACAGCTCTACCCTGAGCAAACATGGAAGAATCCACACGGGTGAGAAACCTTATGGATGTTCTGAGTGCGGGAAAAGCTTTAGTCAGCGTTCAGACCTTATCACGCATCAGAGAACCCACACAGGGGAGAAGCCCTACACGTGTTCTGAGTGTGGGAAACGCTTTGGTCAGCACTCAACCCTTATCGCACATAAGAGAATCCACACAGGGGAGACGCCCTACACGTGCTCTGAGTGCGGGAAACACTTCAGTCAGCACTCAACCCTTATCACGCATCAGAGAATCCACACAGGAGAGAAGCCCTACATGTGCTCTGAGTGCGGGAAACGCTTTAATCACTGCTCTACCCTGAGCACACATAGGAGAATCCACATGGGTGAGAAACCTTATGGATGCGCTGAGTGCGAGAAAAGCCTCAAAAATAGCTCACACCTTATTAGACATCGGAAAATCCACACGAGAGACCTGTAACACATGCCTTGATTAGGGCTGGCCAAAGATTTTTTTTTTTTTTTTTTTTTTTAATAATCACATTTGCTAATTCTCACCTAGTGATCTGTGCACCATCTTCACTGTGGTCTCTCAGCTCCCCCAGATGAGTTGCCTGTTTCTGCCTTTTGCAGCTCACCCTTCTTTGGGGTCAGTCCTGTGATCTTTTCTATCAACTCCTTTCCTTCTGAGTCATAGGAGTGTGTGTCCCTCCTGCCAGGAATGTTTATCCGCTCCAGGTGGGGAGAGAGGTTTGATCCCAACAAGCTACACTGAGGCAAAAACTACCTGTGCCTGACATCCACTAGGGCTGCACATGGCGTTGGCTGCTCAAGTTAGTGATCTTGGGGTAAAAAGACAGTTATAGTTGTAGAGCAGATGCAGCGCAGGTGCAGGGGTTGGCATTAGCTTTCCCCGTGACCTGACCCAAACTCCATCACTTTTCCTAGTATAAACTGTGATTAATGTCCTTAAGTCTTGTCAAGTAGTGTCCGGCTAAGCACCATTAGGCCTCAACCTTCCAGAAGTTGTAAGAAGCGAGTACAGTTGAATCCTGCAAGCATGAGCATAATCTAGCTAGGAAGCTTTATCGACTAAAAAGGAAACTCTGTAAAGATAGATACAGACTTGTGGTTACTATGCTCTGCAACCAAATACCTCTTTAAGCTGACTTGAGCATTTTTGAGTCTAACAAATTGACCACAATTAGTCGCATAGAGTAGAGCTGAGCTGAGCACAGGTGCACAGTTCAGAAGTTCAAAACAACTGCAAATACCTCACTGAAACATTTGGCCACCTTTATTGGTTGACCTGTTTTAAAACACGGCCAGCAAATACCATATAAAAAGAGTTTAAAGGTGTGTGTGTGCGTGCGTACGTACGTACCTAAAAGAGGTAACCCTTTGTTGGGCTCCACATACACCCCCGAACCAAAGGGACCTGCGCTTCACCGACTATCTGTGCCTGGCCAGTGCAGGAAACAGTCACCTGAAGGTAATGTATCTTTGGAGGAATGCAGGGTAAGGTTTCAGAGTGGCAAGGTCTGGTTGTGCTCGAGCTAGTTAATCTTAAGTCTGTATTAATATTATAGTTTAATTATATTGGCAAATTGTTTAAGTTGTTTAAAAATAGTATTAGTCAATAGTTAATCAATATATAACAACTGTATATGTGTTGTGCCTTGCTGAAAGCAGGTACGGCGCAGGTGAAGCTGGTAGTTTATAAATCATCATAGCTTTAAAGTCGCTGTGCCTGTCTTCAGTATAAGTTACCATCAAGTTTATCATAAAAGTCCATCAAAGTTTATAAGTTGTTAGCTAAGGTTATAGGTAGGTTGAGGTCAGTACCGTATAGTGAATCAATGTCTTAGTATTGCACAGAGAATTGTATTTGTTGGGGGTGGTTGCAGTGCGTGTGAAGTTGCCGGGCAATCGGTAACAGTAGCATTGCACGTGCTTGTGACTATTTTCAGGATTTACCTTTGATATGTGCACTTATCGGAACAGGCAGTTAATGCACAATATTACGTGGACTTGTGCTTGTCTCCAGTCTAACCTGCCATTTGTATTAATCCTCACTCAGTGCTGGTCTTTACTTCTGTTTTTCTTATTCTGTCTGTGTTGTCATTAGAAACCTTTCTGGAGGAATAATTAGTTGTTTGGTTTCTCTTTTGCGGACACTACTCAACCTCATTCCATCTGTGTTGGGTGGTGGGAAGTAGCGATCACCCAGAGCCCCCCTAGGGCTCTGACGTCTGCCTCTCCACGTAAACAAACCCTGAGCATCACGGTTATACTGTTCCCCCATTTCAAAGCCATTGTTAGTCATCGAGTTCCCCCCTTGGAAACCAATTGTTCCATTCCCAGTTGCTCTGCTGTTGCTTCAGGTTGTGCTGCAGAGCAGATACTTTTACTACCATTTTCCTCACTTAAAATGTACTGAACTATAAGGGACCTGCTTAATCTGGGGCTAATATTTCTACCTTCTGTCCCTCTCCGCTAGCCCTCTGGCCTGACCCTTCACACGATACAGGCAGAAGAGAGAGAGCCTGGCAAAACAGCTCTCCCTTTTATCATGGCCTTTCTTTCCTCTTGGCTCCCCGCCCCCCTTCAGAGTCAGGTGAGCATTACCTCATTGCCGTCCCAAACTGCCCCAAGGAAAGGGGTGACTCCCCCCAGGGTCTAATGCAGGGATCTCAAACTCAGATCACCACGAGGGCCACATGAGGACTCGTACATTGGCCCGAGGGCTGCATCACTGACACCTTTACATATAAAGGTATAAAATCCCCTCTGCCCCGGCCCTGCCTCCACTCCATCCCTTCCAGGAGGCCCTGCCCTGCCTCTTCCCACCCCTTTCCTGCCCCCATTCCCACCCCTTCCCCAAATCCCCGCCCCTGCCCCACCGCCTCCCGAGTACACGGCTCCCCGCTCCTCCCCCTCCCTCCTGGAAAGCGCTAAGCACCACCAAACAGCTGTTTACCTCCAGGTGCTTCCCACCACCAGGCAGAGGAGCCGGGATGCGGCGCGCTGGGGGGGGGAAGGGGCGCGGCGGTGAGGGGAGCTTGGCGGCAGCAGGAAATGACTCTGGGGGGCAGGGAGCTTGTTAGGCCGCCAGAAATAACTCAGCGGGCCGCAGGTTTGAGACCCTGGTCTAGCAGACTATTCTGTTGCTGCCTGGCGAGTGTCCGTTGTTCCCTGTGAGGCTGGGCGGGGTTTGTCCCATCCATGCCCTGATGAGGTGTGAACTGCCTCTCTGTTCTTGGAGAGGTTTTGCCTGGGCTTGCTTTAAGCCACGAGGATACATTTTCAGCCTCATAACTCTATATATGAAATTGTAACCTACAACCTTCCTGTAACATTACAGTAACAATTACTGTAACAACCCCGCGCAGTGCATCCCGAGCCTTCCGAACATCCCAACATGACACTGTGCATTGGATACCACAGTCATTTTATAAAGATGGGGTGTAGGGTGTCCCCCCGAGGTACAGAGCGTCACACATCCCCAAAACCATTCCTCTAACCCCCATCCCAACCCTCCTGTGAAAACAGGAAAGCCAAAGAGGTGCTGTCTCTAATTCACCTGAGGAATAAATGCCCTGTTCTCCAAGGAAGCAGACAACATGGCCCTGTTAAGTGTGCTGTCCTCCACACAGAAATCTCACAGGCGCCGGACACTTATCATCTTGGTTTTGTGTGCAGAACCAGACATGGAGCACATCAAGGCTTTCAGGATTCATGGCAGGGGATACTTACGATGGGAGGCTCCAGGTGCAGAAATGTCTGTGGTTAAGCAGAATGTAATTCAAGAAGGTAACACTGCCAGCACTTTTATTAGTAGGTGGTTACGGGATTCTTGTGCCCTTTGACCCAAATGCACATCGTAACTGATGGTTTTAGTGCTATTGCCATTGCCATGCTCATTGGAAATGATTTTTCAGTGCAGCTCAGACTGTTAGGGTGTATACGCGCGGCAAGAAGAAATACGATGCTGGGACCCCATATGGAAACAGTAAAGCCCCATGAACTGCTGAACGAATGGGAGAGTCTCTCTTTAACGGCTCGGCAGGAGGGGGAAGCAGCATTCTTCCAGGGGTGGGGGAGGTGGAGACCAGTTCCTGGACTGCAGCTGAAGGCACCATCACCTCAGGAAGGGACGGGGGTAAAGTGCCTGTCAGTGAGAGAACCGGCCAGGCTGTTAGCTGTGACCCCTTTGCAGCAGAACGGGGGTCACAGACTGCTGAAGAGAGCACAGAGGGGGGCGCCCAGAGAAGGAAACGGGAAGGAATAGTGGAAGTACATGAATGTCTCCTTACTGGTCACGTGGGAAAGGATGCCTGGGCAGAGTGGCTGATTCAGCATCTCTGCACCCAGGCACTCGGCCTGTGACTCGGGTTCAGAGAGGACGGACTGTGAAACTGACCTCCCGAAGGGGAGCAGGCACACAGCTGACTTCTTGGGGATAGAGAAAGGGGTGATGGAGGGTACCCCAATCCAGCTCCCAGTTTTTCAGGACACCGGTCCTGATATGCTCGTGGAAATTAACTGTCTCTTTAAGACAGGATGCAAATTCTACTGAAGAAATACTTGTCTGTAAGAACGCAAATGGCCCAATTGGCAGAGGGGAGGAGGGCTTCCCCCGTGGTTGGTAAGACACAGAAAGCAGCTGAGGGAGATGCAAATTGAATGTTTTATCCTTACCAGTGAGTTTGTCTGAAGTGCTGGAGAAATCTGCTCAGGTTACAAAGGTTGGGGCATGTCCACTTCCCTTTGACAAAGTGGCGCACTAGGTAATGAACTTACAGCGGCCAGGCTTCTGACCAGTGCAAAATGGGACAGTTCTGGGGGGAACTGGCTGGAACCTATTGATGGTTCATGGGTGGCAGGGACGCAGTTGGGTGTGTCCCCATCTGGCTGGCTGTGTAAGTGCACTGCCTGTCCAAGCCTTGGAGCTTGACATCAGCATCACAGTGTGAGAGGCAGCCCGGCTTGGTGGGTTTGGAGGGCTCAGGTTTCACCACGGGGACCCCCTTAGTGCGCCCCCCACCCAGTGCAATCCACACTAAGGCACTCCTTCCCCCGCTGACCCAGCTCGAGACCTCACTGGGGCTTTCATAAGCAGGAATTTAACAGCTTGTCACCGAATAGTTTACAGACTTCACAGAACGGGAAGTACATATTCAAGCATTTCAGACGGCAGAGTTTAAGGGATAATTCAGCTATGGAGAAGTTTTCTAGCTGGTGCTTTCCCTGTGTGGATTCCACAGGCAATCAACACTGGTGCACTCGCTGACACAAGCCTGCATCTTGGTCCTTATGGTTGACAATTCCAGCTTACTCCACTTTATGGTGCATCTCCGGAGATCTCTGGGCAAATCAGGGTGAAGTATGCCGGGGATACTGACAACATGACCCAATGCAGTTGGAATGAGGCAAACTTTGGCTTAACATCATTTTGGAAAATTCTTCTCTAATTAACAGTTTTCTTAAAGTATCCATGAAAACCTCATTCAGTGTAGATGTACGAACCCCAAAGATAAATGTGAAAAAACACTAAGGCCAGTTTTGAGGACGTCTCCACAGCCTGGCCTAACGGTTCAATAGCTACGCTTTAATATCTGGCCTGACTACTGATAAAAATAACTGGTCGCAGATGTTTTTAACAAAAAGAACAAAACAAAAAAAACCCACTAGTAATGGCCAATACGTCCATCATCTTTCTTATAAATATATGTGGACATCTCATCATACGAGTCATGTCTCTCCTTTGCTAACAAGAACTAGGTAAGCCGTACACTCTAACTGGGTAAAAGGTTACACAACTCTCTCCTTGAGTTGTCCTCTGAACAGAAATTGACTTTGGAATTTATTTTGACAAGCTGTTTGAAATGGAAGTAATTAAAGTCTATACTGATCTGTATTCTCATCCACATGATTTCTCTCCCATATTCCATCACTGCAATCTTTGGAGAATGGTTTTATTTCACAATTCCTTACTAATAAGGGGTAAAAGACCTCAAATAAGCTTTTAAGGATTAGCTACTGTTTCCTATATTACTAATTAAAAGAGAAATATAATCAGAAAGATATTAGAAAAATGAAAGTTATCACATAATTAGTCTCTTGTTCGTTAACAAATAATGAAGTTCATGTTTAATTTCATTGTCACTGGTAACAATAACATAATCAAAGATTACACAATCTTATAATAATGTTACTTTCCTTCAATTCCATTTAAAACCCATTTCCACCAAGTGAACCCTTCTGTAAGCTTGTGGTTTACACCCATATAGGTGCCTTCCATTTCTGGAAGTTAATCTCTGGTTTTTCTGCCATAAGTGTTGGTCAAAGGGGTCTCACTCTATGTGGGAAGGTTTGCAACATGAGAAAAACCAATTCTATTCTATTTTCACACTATTAATCTTTCCAAGTAGCTGGAGATGTGATGCAAAGACATAAAACACAAGACCAAAACTAAGAGACTAAGCATAAAATCAGGACTCCACATTCATATATCCTGCAGTCTGAACGTGGAGCTTGGCAGACTCATTCCCTAATGGGTTACCATCACTTACACAGAAGGAAAGTCCTTATTGTCCAACAGTGCAGCCAGATTGGGATCCGTGAGGAAGGAATGTCCTGAGAAAAAGAGCTGATGCCTTCACTTTGCCTTGTGAAACTTTGGATTCAAATGGTAAAGGACAATTATTCTCAATCTAACCAGGGCATCTTTGGGACACTAATCAATGCCTCTGAACTAGGGAGTTGTGTTCTAAACACAGTGTTACATGGACCGTAGCTCGCCACAGCTTTCATCTCACTGGGTGTCTGCTGTTTCTACCTGTGTTCTTGCCAAATCCTTGGTCTTGATGGGGGCAAATTGACATTTCTCTGGAGAAGAATCCTTTACCAAACCATCCAAAATCTCAAAAGTGCTGGTGAGGAATGGCTTCTCCAAATATGCCCAGTTTATTTTTTTTAATCTGCTGGAACAGGTCTAAATTAGAAGCTAAATATACGTCTGGATGAGAATCACTATACGGTACAAGACGTGGGGTTTTTTATTAAAAAAGCATAAACTTTCTGCAGCTGTCCCATATTAAACACTCATTTCATTTTATACACATTGGAAGCATCGCAAAGGGTGAGTTCAAAAACAACAAAACACTTCTATTTCCCCCACACCTGCTTTGCCAGAGACAGCACTTCTCTCTGTTAGGATTAGCTAGGAGATAGCTTCAGGAGTAACCACCTCTAAGGCCTGGGTAACAACTAGAGTTGCCAACCCTGCCATAGTGGCCAGGGGTCTCCCAGAATTGGCCTTAATCTCCCGGTGGCTATTAAAAGCCATCCAGGAGATTTTAGTAGGCTGCTAAAAGTCCAGTGGGCAGTGCAGCAGAGCTAAGGCGGGCTCCTGTCTGCCCTGGCTCTCTGCGATTCCAGGCGACTGGGAAGTCCTCTATCTCTTAGGTGCAGCGGTGGCCAGGGGGTCTCTGCGCACTGCTCCCACCCAGAGCGCCCACTCTGCAGCTCCCATTGGCCAGGAACTGTGGCCAATGGGAGCTCTGGTGGCGGTGCCTGCAGGCAGGGAAGCACGCAGAGCTGCCTGTCACCGTGCCTCAGTCACAACTGAGGATACCAAATTCAGGACATACTGCTCAGGAACAGGGCAGACACACCACAGAACTGGTGGTTATTCTCCCATAAGAAAGATCATTTGAGCGGATACGCACTGCGAGGTGACTTTTGTCAGGGAAAATACCGGTTTTGGTGACAAAATACATCCACCCTCAAGAGAGATTTATGTCTTTTTTTCCTCTACGTTTTTGTTGACAAACTGCACGTGTAGACACCACTTTTCATTTCATCGCTTTAATCGACCTTCAGAAGGTGTCCCACGATGCCCATCCTGACCGCTCTGGTCAGCAGTTTGAACTCCACCGCCCTGCAGCCAGGTAAACAACTATCTGCTCCTCCCTCTTAGAAGCCCCAGGAATTTTTGAACTTCCTTTGCCTGTTTGCTCAGGGTGGAGAAGTCGCATCACATCTTCCCAGGTGACTATGGTGGATTATCGCAGCAAACGCTCTCCCACTTGGACCACTGCGAAGCTGCTGGTTCTGCTCAGTACATGGGGAGCAGAGGCTGCGCTTCAGACGTGGGAATTGGGATACCTAGGGGTAGATTTCTCGAGGCTTGTGCGAAAAGGGCTGTGACCGGGACACGCTGCAGTGCAGCGCGAAGATAAAGGAGCAGAGGCAGGTGTACCATAAAATGAGGGAGGCAAACCGTTGCTCAGGTGCTGCACCTAAGACCTGCCTGTTCTATAAGGAGCTGGATGCTATCTTCAGTGGGAACCCACCTCCATGTGAAGAGGCCCGTGGATACTTCAGAGGGCATAGAGGTGGCGGAAAGGGACCTAACCTGGAGGATGAAGTTTTGGATGAAGAGGGGGAGTTAGATGAGGGTGTGCAGCTCCTGGTGGAGTCGCCCGGTGGGGCAGACAGCCAGGAACTGTTCTCCACTCCAGAGGTGTCTAGCCAGTCTCAGCGGTTGCTCTCCGGGGAGCAAGAAGCAGGAGATAAGATCCCTGGTAAGTGGCTGTGGCCTGTGTAGTGCAGAGGTGGGTTCTGGTTACAGAAATGTGGGAAGCTGGCTGTGTGTCCGTGACCTGGACATTTTCCTGTGTAGATAATCGGTACGGTGGAACAGGGTGTTGATGCACGCCGAGATCTCACAGGAATCCTCCAGAGAGATCTCCAGGAGAGTTTCCTGGAGGTAATCGGCAATCCTCTGCCGAAGGGTTCCATGGCAGAGCAGCTTTGTTCCTTCCCTCATTGTAGGAAACTTTCCTGTCTCTCATGCACTTTTCATAGATCCATAGACTTTAGGACTGGAAGGGTCCTCGAGAGGTCATCGAGTCCAGTCCCCTGCCCTCATGGCAGGACCAAATACTGTCTAGACCATCCCTGATAGACATTTATGTAACCTACTCTTAAATACCTCCAGAGATGGAGATTCCACAACCTCCCTAGGCAATTTATTTCAGTGTTTAACCACCCTGGCAGTTAGGAACTTTTTCCTAATGTCCAACCTAAACCTCCCTTTGCTGCAGTTTAAGCCCATTGCTTCTTGTTTTATCCTTAGAGGCTAAGGTGAACACGTTTTCTCCCTCCTCCTCATGACACCCTTTTAGATACCTGAAAAATTCTATCCTGTCCCCTCTCAGTCTTCTCTTTCCAAACTAAACAAACCCAGTTCTTTCAGCCTTCGTTCATAGGTCATGTTCTCTAGACCTTTAATCATTCTTGTTGCTCTTCTCTGGACCCTCTCCAATTTCTCCACATCTTTCTTGAAATGTGGTGCCCAGAACTGGACACAATACTCCAGCTGAGGCCTGACCAGCGCAGAGTAGAGCGGAAGAATGACTTCTCGTGCCTTGCTCACAACACACCTGTTAATGCATCCCAGAATCACGTTTGCTTTTTTTGCAACAGCATCACACTGTTGACTCATATTTAGCCTGTGGTCCACTATAATCCCTAGATCCCTTTCTGCCGTACTCCTTCCTAGACAGTCTCTTCCCATTCTGCATGTGTGAAACTGATTGTTCCTTCCTAAGTGGAGCACTTTGCATTTGTCTTTATTAAACTTCATCCTGTTTACCTCAGACCATTTCTCTAATTTGTCCAGATCGTTTTGAATTTTGACCCTGTCCTCCAAAGCAGTTGCAACCCCTCCCAGTTTGGTATCATCTGCCGACTTAATAAGTGTACTTCCTATGCCAATACTGAAGTCGTTGATGAAGATATTGAACAGAGCCGGTCCCAAAACAGACCCCTGCGGAACCCCACTTGTTCTACCTTTCCAGCAGGATTGGGAACCATTAATAACGACTCTGAGTACGGTTATCCAGCCAGTTATGCACCCACCTTAGAGTAGCCCCATCTAAGTTGTATTTGCCTAGTTTATCGATAAGAATATCATGTGAGACCGTATCAAATGCCTTACTAAAGTCTAGGTATACCACATCCACCACTTCTCCCTTATCCACAAGACTCGATATCCTATCAAAGAAAGCTCTCGGATTTGTTTGACATGATTTGTTCTTTGAGTCCCTTCAGTATTAATAGGTCAATACCATCTAGTCCTGGTGACTTATTAATGTTTAAATTAACAATTTGTTCCAAAACCACCTCTATCAGCACCTCACTCTGGGAGTTTTCCTGAGATTTACCAGCTACAAAGAATGGCTCAGGTGTAGGAAAGTCCCTCACTTCCTCTGCAGTGAATATTGATGCAAATGATTCATTCAGCTACCCTGTGTCATGGAGCCCCCGGGCGATGCTCTGGAACTGCTCCCCACCAAGCCAGTCAGGACTTTGGGGAGCCTCCTCTCCCTTGGAGCAGCCTGTCTGCAGGGCAAGAAGCTCACACGGCTTCACCTCCTGGGTCTCTCCTTGGGGCATTCAGCATATGCCCCTCCGTGCGCTTCCCACAGCAAGTCCACCCAGGCGGGGTCCTGGGGAAGCCACAGGGTCCTGCACCCCCACTGCGCAGTCAGACGTGACTCTCAGCCAGCCAGTAAAGCAGAGGTTTATTAAGATGACAGGAACACAGTCCAAAACAGGTCTTGCCGGTACAGACAACAGGCCCCCCTTTAGTTAGGTCCATCTGGGGCCCCAGGGAGGCCACAGCCCCATTGAGAGGGCCGAGCACTCCCCTCCATTTTCCAGCCAGCTTCCAAAAAACTGCCAAACCCCCTCCTGCCCCTCCTCTCTGGGCTGTGTCTCTTTCCCGGGCCAGGAGGTCACCTGATCTCTTTGTTCTCCCCCACCTCAAGCGTCCCCCCTTGATTTGCCGAGTTTATGCTCCTTTCTATTTTCCTAAGTAGCGTTTGACTTCCAATTTTTTAAGGATGCCTTTTTTTGCCTTTAGCTGCCTTAGCCGTGGTGGTATTTTTTAATCCTCTTACTGGGTTTGCCCCCTTTTGGGATACACATTCATTTTGAGCCTCTATGATGAAGGGTTTTTTCTAAAGTTTCCATGCAGCTTGCAGCTATTTCACTTTTGTGAGTGTTTCTTTTAATGCCCATGTAACCCGCTCTCTCAATTTGGTGTAGTTCCCCTTTCTGAAGTTAAATGCTACCATAGTGGGCTTCTTTGGTATCTCCCCGCTCACGAGGACGTTACATTTAATTACATTATGGTCTCTATTACCGAGTGGTTCAGCTGCATTCCCCTCTTGGACCCGATCCCATGTGCCATTTAGGACTAAATCAAGACTTGCCTCTCCCCTTATAGATTCCAGGACTAGCTTATCCAGCCATTAATGGTTCCTAAAAACGTTCTCTCTGCATCCCGTCCTGAGGGCACATGTACCCAGTAAATATGGGGATAGCGGAAATCCCCAATTATCATTGAATTCTCTATTTTTATAGCCTCTCTAATCTCCCTGAACATTTCATAATCACCATCCTAGTCAGATGGTCAATAGCATATTCCTACTGCTACACTCTTATTATTCAAGTGTGGAATTTCTATCAGTAGAGATTCTAGGGCAAGTTTGATTCCTTCCATTGTATTTATTTTATTTGACTCTATGCTTTCTTTCACATGTAGTGCCAACTATCCATTGCTGGCCTGAGACCCGGTCAAACCCCTGCACCCATATTAAACCAGCCTTGGGTGAAACTCAGGGCATTCACCATTAAAATGGGAAAAAAGGAATGTTCTGGTGCTGATAAAGCCCCCCCCACCTCCGGAATGTCCCTAACGAGAGTTATAACCACCCGGGTGGTGAAGGGGAGACACCCCGGCGCTGGGAAATTTGGGCGGCTACAGAAAGAGACTCGACAAATGGTAAGAGAAGCTCTGACCGTCGTTTTTATGCTGACCATCTGCACAAGTAGAGAAGGTCACAGCTAAGTTACAATTCAGGCGTGAAAGATACAATGTGAAAAAACGTGGCTGGGAAGGAGGACAGTGTAGGATAACGTGATCGGTTTAGTAAATTTGAAGGTGGTAGCTAGTTTTACTGATATAACGCAAATGAAAAGCAGTGTTCTTTGGGAATCAACCTCGGACTGCAGTACAACAAGCTGCAAAACTTCCTACCCACTACACGATCATGACGTGTGTGGGCGCTGGGAACCCGTAGAGGATGGATCCTGACTAGCCATCGGCTGAAATTTGTCTGTGGACGGGGAGTGGTGAGCCTACGAGATTTGCTTGGTATTTGTGTTGTGTGAGTGTTTCTAATAAATAGATGTTTAGAGAACAGCTGCGTAAGGCTCTTTCACTGGGAAAAGGTTCTCTAGACCCATAGAGCCCCGTGGGTAAGGATCTCTTAAACCCCGATCCCGCGGTAGGGGAGAGGTGGGGTGTGTGGGTAAAACCACCAGCACAACCTACTCTGCCATTCCTATATATTTTGTATTGTGATATTACCGTGTCCCATTGATTATCATCATTCCACCAAGTTCAGTAATACCTGTTTTAATCAATCTCCTCATTTAAAACCAGGCATTCAAGTGCACTCCTTTGAGAATTTAGCCTTCTTGCATTTGTATACAGCAACCTATCACATTTGTCAATATTTAGTTATCTGCCTGCATGTGATGTAATTGAATAGGACTCTCTTTATTTCACAGTATCAGAGGGGTAGCCGTGTTAGTCTGGATCTGTAAAAGCAACAAAGAATCCTGTGGCACCTTATAGACTAACAGACGTTCTGCAGCATGAGCTTTCATGGGTGAATACCCACTTCTTCAGATTTCGTGGGTGAATACCCACTTCTTGCATCTGAAGAAGTGGGTATTCCTGCAACTCATGCTGCAGAACGTCTGTTAGTCTATAAGGTGCCACAAATTCTTTGTTGCTTTATTTCACAGTTTCTCTTATGCTACTATCTCTATTTTATGAACTTTTATCCTCTACTCTTTACTGGGATATACAGAATCCCCACTCAGTGATCATCCCCTAAGGGATGGCTCTGTCTGACCCATGTATTCCTTCACACCGATTGCCATTCCCCCAGCCTTTAGTTTAGTATCCGCTTTATGAACTCTTTAATCTTACATGCCAGAAGTCTGGTTCCATTTTGATTAGGGTGAACCTCATCCTTCCTGTATAGACTCCTCCTTTCCCGAGGGGTTCCCCTAATAAACCTCAAACCCTCCTCCCTACACCATCATACAATGATGAGTCAAAGAGATTGACTTTCACATGTGCAGCAGATGAAGATCTTTTAAAGCTAGAGGGCCTTCACATCCCTATCTGACATAGCTTGCTGGCAAAAGTTCTAATGTAGACACGGTTACAGTGGCAAAAAAAGTCCATTAAAAAGAAATCAAGGAAATTAAATGCCCATAAACTACATTAAAGCAGAGTTAAGGTTGCCCAGTGCGGCCTCATGCCCTTCCAGCATGTGTATAGGGGTGAAAGTAAAAACCTCTGAAAACCAGGAAATGACTAACATGCCACCCCTGCAATGCAACCTTAATTCTGCCCCTACCCCCTAAACCTGGAGCTGGCAAATGTCACGCGGAATAGATCAGTAAAGGTGGTGCAAAGGTGAACCAACTACCCAGGGAATTAGCAAATTTTCCATCTCCTGAAGTCTTCCAAGCAGGACTGGATGCCCTTGTGGAAGATGTTTTCATCCAAACACGAAGTACTCAGCTCACTACAATGGTAACTAGATGAAACGGTATGACCTGTATCATAGAAGAGATCAGACCGGATGACCTAATAGGATCTCCTGACCTTAAAATGTATTGGTTAATAATCAATAGGAGGAAGAGAACGTGCCATTGTTTGTGTCGTAGGGATTTGAATACCAGCATTTATCGGCACACACTCCAGCTATGTGCACCGTGTCAGCTGTAACTTTAAATGCCCGGTGGAGGGAATTGTTGGAGCAGCTGGGTGGAGCTGGGACTGTGAGTTAAACTGGAAGGAGCAGGTATTCCTCATTTCAGTGCTGAGTGGTGTAGGTTGTGTCAAAGGTGCACAAGGGTGTGTTCTTGCCCCAAGAACTGTCAGCAGGCTGGTGCTGTACACGCTAGGGGTCCCCAGGACTCAGTGAGGGTAAGTGAAGGCGGCGACTCAGAAGGAATCCACAGTGCAAGGCTAACAGGGTGGTAACCTTGTAAAAGTCCAAGATGGATTGTGTGCAGCAGGCTCAGCGTTTGAGTACAGGCCAGCGGGGGGTAGCTTCTGTTCCCTGCACTGGACCTAACCCCAAGTTTTGGCTTAGCAAAGAGAAGGTGTTCAACGACGTGCTATACCCCACTTGTGCTCTGTTCCCAAAGTGTTCCATCACGGGCCGGGTATGTTTGTCGTTGGGGTGTTGCGGTGCTGCTGAAACAGGGCAGAGTTGAGTTGCATTGTGAGATGTCAGAGTGTCCTGTGGCACCTTATAGACTAACAGACGGATGGGAGCATGAGCTTTGGTGGGTGAATACTCACTTGCATTGGATGAAGTGGGTATTCACCCACGAAAGCTCATGCTCCCATACGTCTGTTAGTCTATAAGGTACCACAGGACTCTGTTACTTTACAGATGCAGACTAACACCGTCGCCCCTCTAAGATTGTGAGATGTCGTGAACCATAACGCTTCATTTCCCCTTCTAAGAACCGAGGGGACAGGACTCCTTACCCAGCGAGGTCACCGTCTCGTAGTTCTCCTGCATGACATCCCTGTAGAGGGCTCTCTGAGCGGGGTCCAGCAGAGCCCCCTCTCCCCTGGTGAAATACACAGCCACCTCCTCGAAGGTCACCGGCCCCTGAAAAAGCAAGAGCCCCCCACTCTGCACCTGCTGCCCAGTGACAACCCCACCGGTCACAGGGGCGAGGGCCAATCACATGGAAGCTGTGGGAGGCAGCTGTCGGCATAGTCCCACCCCACCCCACCCCATCAGAGCAGCCGGGAGGCATCAGGGTGAGGGGAGAAAGAGAGAGACCCTCACCCCTCCCAGCAGAGAGCGGGAGGGGGGCAGGGTCCTCACATTCATCTCTCCCGTACTTGCCAGAAGCGGATACAGGAGATGGAGCCCCCAGCAGGGCCCAGGGACAGGCCCCCTGGCAGGAATCCCAACACCCTCCCCATTGCCAGCAGGTGGATGGGAGGGGAAGGGGGATCTTCCCTGGGCCTCACGGGTGGATTCCCCTTCATCTCTCACAGCAGCCTGCGGCTAAGAGGTTCAGAAATGCCCCCCTCCTTTGTATTTACTGCCCTTCTCCCGTCCACAGGAGCCCACCAGCAACTCCCCGGTAATCCCTACCTCCCCCGGCTCCACTGCAGCCACTTCCCTTCCCGGGTGCCTGGAAGGATGGAATGAGCTAGCGGAAAACACGGCTCCAACGCTGCAGCCTGTTCGGGCAACAGGGACACGTCAGACCAGGAAATCATTTCCCAGCACGATTCCCCCCCCCGGGCTCGTTCCCTGCCCATGGATGTTCTAGACCAGGGACGGGCAAACTTTGTGGCCTGAGGTTCCGAAAGCGTATAGAGGGCCGGGTAGGGAAGGCTGGGCCTCCCCAACCCCTAAACGCCCCCTCCCACTTTCCACCCCCCAACTGCCCCCTTGAAAGCCCCCGACCCATCCAACCCCCCCACACACACACACTCCTTGTCCCCTGATCACCCCCTCCCAGGACCCCCTGCCCCTAACTGCTCCACCCGGACCCCACCCCATCCAACCCCCCCAGCTCCCTGACTGCCCCGACCCCTATTCACACCCCTGCTGACAGGCCTCCCAGGACCCCACCCCCCGTGGCTGTGGGGGGAGGGGGAGTCTCCCCGGCCAGGAGCTCAGGGGCCTGGCAGGAGGATCCCCGGGCCGGAGTTTGCCCACCTCTGATCTAGACTGTCCTGCCTGTCGGGGTGAAAGTAACTCACAGGACTTACCGGTAGGGCTGGAGTCCGGGGGGTGGCCTCAGCCAGAAGAGGTGTGGCCTCAGCCGGAAGAGGCGGGGCCTCAACATTTAAAGGCCCTGGGGCACCAGCTGTGGCTGGGAGTCCTGGGGCCTCTAAATCACCCAGGGGGCTCCCAGCTGCAGAGGTGGCTGGGAGCCCCCGGGGCGAACTAAAGGGCCCGAGCCTCCAGCCGCCGTGGAGCTCCAGGCCCTTTAAATGCCGGCCCCAGCCCGGCCGCCGGAGCTGTGGGCAGGATTTAAAGGGCTCCTCCGGGCTCCCTGCCGCGGCCCTTGGGCCCTTTAAATCCCAGCCCCGGCCCAGGCCTGCAGCTCCGGCGGCCAGGCTGGGGCTGGGATTTAAAGAGCTTCTTCAGGCTCCCTGCCACGATGGGGGCTGGAGGAGCCCTTTAAATCCCAGCCCCAGCCTGGCCGCCGGAGCTGTGGGGTCCGTGGCGGCTGAACCCTCAGGCCCCTTAGTTTGCCCCAGGGGCTCCCAGCCACCTCTGCAGCTGGGAGCCCCTGGGTGTTAGGGCCCGGGACTCCAGCCACAGCTGGTGCCCCAGGGCCTTTAAATGTTGCGGCCGTCGCCTCTTCCGCTGAGGCCCCCGGGCCTGGGGCTGTGGGGTGAGTCCTGTGAGTTACTGCCCGGGACAGACACATTCACAACCAGGGCGGCCACTGCGGGGCCTTCACGGAAGGAGCTGGGATGAGGACAGAAATACCCACTGCCAGGGGTCACGTGTTACCCAGAGACGATGGGTGTCTCCGGCTCCACGGCTCCAGCCCCAGGCTGGGGCGGGTCAGATGGGGGCGGGACGCCGGGACATGAGAGTTCGCCTGAGAAGCGGGAAGGCACCGGTGGGGAGGGCCGGGGAGTCTCTGCGGAGGAGGGGATGAGAGGTGGGGAGGGTCGCGGGGGTCTGTGCCGGGGAGGGGATGAGGGCAGGGGGTCTGTGTGGGGAGGATGAGAGGCAGGGGAGGGTCGCGGGAGGGTCTGTGGGGAGGGGATGAGAGGCGGGGAGGGGCAGGGGTCTGTGTGGGGAGGGGATCAGGGGCAGGACCGGGGGTCTGTGCCGGGGAGGAGATGAGGGGCGGGGAGGGTCGTGGGGTCTGTGCGGGGAGGATGAGGGGCCGGGACCGGGGGTCTGTGCTGGGGAAGGGGCCGGGGGTCTCTGCGGGGAGGATGAGAAGTGGGGAGGGTCGCGGGGTCTGTGGAGGGGAGGGGATGAGAGGCGAGGGGAGGGCCGGGGGTCTGTGTGGGGAGGGTCGCGGGGAGGGGATGACGGGCGGGGGCCGGGAGGGGGTCTCTGCGTGGGGAGGGTCCGGTTGACCCCGGGACCCGCCCGTACCCGGGCCGGAGAGGGCGGAAGCGGCCCCGGGGCAGGCTGGGAGATGTAGTTCCGGACTCTCCCGGGAGCGGAAGTGACGTCGGCCGGGGAGGCGGGGCCGAGCTGCGGACGCGCGCGGGGCCGTTGGAACCTCTCCCGGGGCCGGAGACGGTTGGTGCCGTTGGAGCTCTGGGCATGCGCAGATCGCGGCGCGGGGGAGAGGGGAGAGCTGCCGCCTCCAGGTACCGGGCAGGGCCGGGGCCGGGCAGTGACTCTGCCCCAGTGCCCGGGAGGGCCCGGCCCCACTGGGGTCCCTGCGTGGGGCCGGGGTGAGACCGGGCTGGGGGCAGGAAATGTCGGTGCAGCCCGGACATGGCCGGGGGCAGGTGACCCCCGAGGGCGGGGAGAGAAAGGGGGCTGAGATCCTCGGATTTACCGCTGCCCCGTGGGGACCCCGCCCCCTTTCTCCTAGAGACCCACGAGCAGCGCCCAGGGTGACCCCCTCCCCACCCCTGAGAAGTTCCTGTTCCCCCGATTGTGCCCCATTTTCTCTCCCCTTCGCCAGTGTCCAGTTCAGGTCTCAGGTTTGGGGGTTTCCCCCATTCCCACCTGCCGGGATTTGTCCTTGTGCGGGTGGGAAATGGTTCCCCCGAGGGATTCCTGAGCTGGGCAGAGGCTGGGGGGGCCTGAGACAGGGACACCTCTGGGCTGGGCTGTGGGGGGGGCCCTCTCTGCTGGCAACGGGGCCTGGGACGGGCCAGGAAGGGGAGGGAGGAGCAAGTGCCCCCCCCCCCCATGGAGACGGCCCAGCCCCAGGTTTCCCCTCCCAGCTACTTCCCCACCCCCCAGCCAGCAGCCCCCCCGGCCCCTCATCACCTGCTAGTCACATTCCCAGACCCCACTGCCAGCCCCTCCCCCACCCTGCCCAACCCAGCATCCCCACCGCTTGCTAGTCACTTTCCCAGACCCCGCAGCCAGTGACCTGGCTCCAGCCCCCTCCTTTCCCCTGTGAAACCCACATCACCCAGGGCTCCCCCCTCCCCCGGCCGTGTGAGTGTGGGGGAAGGGGAAACCATCCCATACTGCTGTCGATTGAATATCCCTGTATAACCCCAGTTTCCCCCCTTTTCCCTTGAACTGTTGAACGATGACATAAGATCTCCCCCGATGTTGGCGCTTCTCTCTTACATTGGCAAATATTTAGTGTGTGCCCCATTTCCCCCTCAGGTCTGAAATACTGATCTCAAATGCTTGGAAATCTTCCCTCTTTTCTCCCCAGGTGTGTGACTGAGGTCAGGGCCCTTATCGTACTGAGCGTGGCTCAGGCCTTGCCTGAGATCAGGTCCCCCAGTGTGCTGGGCGCTGCACAAACCCTGACTGAGTTTGGGGGCACTCGTTGTGCCAGGCCCTGCATCAACACCAGGTGAAATCAGGCTCCCATTGTGTCAGGCCCCGCAGAGACCCCAAGCGAGATCAGACCCCACTGTTGTGCCAGGCAAAACTGAGACCTGGACCGAGATCACGGCCTCCCTTGTGCCAGGCAGCGCATGGCTGCGGTCCAGATTGCTGGCTCCATTGTGCTGGGCACTTCAGAGACCTCGACTGAGATCTGTGTCCCCGTCAGGCCTGGCCCCGCACTGACCCCAACCCAGATCACACCCCAATACTCTACTGGGCGCTGCACAGACCCCGACAGAGATCCTGCCCCCACATTTTGCCAGATGTTGCAGGGTCCTCAAACAAAATCCGTGATCCTGTAATGCCGGGAGTTGCAGAGTCCCCAACTGAGGTCAGGCCCCTGTTGCGCAGAGCTCTGCACAGACACTGACCAAGATCAGGGTCCCCATTGTGACAGGTGCTGAACAGACACCAAGGGTATCTCTACCCTGCCACTAAAACCCCCCAGCTGGCCCAGGCCAGGTGACTCAGGCTCACGGGCTCAGGCCAAGGGGCTGTTCAATTGCAGTGTAGGTGTCTGGGCTCGGGCTGGGGCCAGGCTGTCGGACCCTGCGAGGTGGGAGGGTGCCAGACCTTGGGCTGCAGCCCCAGCCGGAACATGGACACCACAATTAAACAGCCCCACAGCCTGAGCCGTGTGAGCCCAAGTCAGCGGGCACGGGCCAGCCGCCGGTGTCTGACTGCAGTGTGGACATGCCCACAGGGACAGAGAGGCCTTGCCACAAAAAGCTCAAAGGCTAAATAGGCCAATGGTGCGAGGTGACGCTCCAGTTTAGAGTGAAACTGAAGCTCAAAGAGCTGAAGTAATTTGCTCAAGTTTGCATGGAGAATTTGGGGCAAAACTGGGAACTGAACCCAGATTGTTTGAATTCTTGCCTCTCCCCTTAACCCCAGGCCCAGCGTGTGTGTGTGCAGCGTTGTTTTGGCCTGTGTTTGCCTTGCATTGGCTTCCAAGGGAGGCTGTGGAATTTCCTTCATTGGAGGTTTTAAGACCAGGTTAGAATCGCCAGTCTGGGAATGTCTAGGGATACTTGGCCCTGCCTCATCACGAGGCTTCAATAGACGCCTTCTCAAGATCCCTTCCAGGCTTACACTGAAATAATTCTGTTTTGTGCTGTCGTGTTTGACGCTGAGTTGTTTCGCATGGTGCCGTTTGGAACTGTGATCGCACCATGTTGTGTAGCAGTTTTATGGTGCATTGTTTTGCCTCAGCGTGTTTGGTACCTGTGCTGTGTTGGTTTGAGTTGAGCTATTTTCCATTGTGTGCTTTTGTCCTAGGGTGTGTTAGTTAGAATTGTGTTGCTTTCTTTTCCTTTGTATTGTCATTTTATGCTGTGGAGTGTGGGTTTTGTTTTTTTTTCCCTCTGAATTGCCTGACATTGTGTTGTGGTGGGTTTTATTCTGTATGTTTTGTTTTCATACGTATCTATTGTAGGGCAGCCTAGACATGTAGGGCCTCAAGCTGTCATCAAGTCCAGCTCTCCCTGCCGAGGCAGGACCCAGTATCTGTAGATTATCTCTTCCAGGAAAGAGACTCCCCAGCCCCCCTTGTAAGACTGTTCCCGAGCTGACCTGCCTTAGCTCTGGGGACACCCACACGGATCTGAGTGGTGAGCAGCTCTGGAGAGAGGAGACCCCAGTGAGTGGTAGCTGGGTAAAGAGACAGAAGTGGGGAGGAGAAACATTGGCGTGCCGAGGTCTCCCAGGCTGTCCGTGACCGAGCTAGAAATAGAGCCCAGGTCTAGGGCTGTTTTGGGTACTGAAGGTCTCTGCCACCCTGGTGTTTCAGGCACTGGTGCAAGCCCTTCGTACAGACAGAATTTACACTAGTGCGCTCTGATTGGCACTGGTGCACCATGTCCCAGTTTGAAGGCTTGTGGTGGTCGGGGGGACAGTGACCTCACGGTACCAAAGCAGGACGTCAGCAGAGCAGACGCACACCGTAGCTCTGCCTGGAACACGCAGCATTCACTGCCAGGCGGGCTGGGCGATTTTCAGGGGCCCAGCTTGATGTGCCTGGGTGGGGTGGTTTCAGGTCACAGGGGTCTGGGGCGCTGATCGTTCGGGTTGTTCCTTTTTGCATAGTCAGTTCTTTCCCTTTATTGTTCTCCCCCCCCCCCCCCCACCTCCTGTGCCCGATGTCGCTCTCTTCTTAACTTGCTTCGGTTATTTCATTTCCAGTTTTTAAATGGGATCTAATCATTGCAAAGCTGAATGAAAGACCAAACAAACAGAGCCATTTGAATGTTGGCTCAGAGCTGGTAGAACTGTACCTAGTGAAGCTCTGCTGTAATGACCTGTAAAATGCATCTGGCGCAGTGGGGATTCACCCAGCTCATGCTCCAAAACGTCTGTTAGTCTGTAAGGTGCCACAGGACTCTTTGGTGCTTTTACAGCTCAGACTGACACGGCTCCCCGCTGGTACTTGTACTGACCTGGTCCCGTAGCATGTTCTGGTGGGGCGGATAAAGCAATGTCAAAGAGCCACAAGCGCGTTTTAGGGCGAAAGGGCTCGTCCGGTGTTTGCTCTCTAGGGAGCATGTCACCGGCCAGGCCTTGCAGTCTGTCAGGAGTCGTGCGCTGGGTTGTATTTAGTCATCTCAAAGTCAAAGGCTAAGACGGCTGGTTCACAATGTCCAATGAAATCTTGCAGCCAGTTATACAAACAGACTCTGATGCTGATAAAACAACCTGGTGTTACTGTTCAGTCCCTTCAAACTATGTAATTAAAATGATGAGATAAGCACATGAGAGATGAACCGACGGCTAGTTTCCATTTCTTAATGCCTGATATTTTTACACCAGCTCACACCATCTGTAGGTTTTTTTTAATTGATGCACAGCAACCAGTCAAGTGAATTAATGAATGCCTGTCAATCACGGATTGCTTTCTGGTGCAAAAGCATCTGATTAAGCACCTAATTAAAACTGTACCATTTCAAATGGAAATGTATCAACACAGCTTAGCTCCAGTGTGTTTAAATGGGAATGAAAAGTTCCTAAATACATGGCAGGATGGTAAATGGGGAAAATAAACGGAAGTTCCTCTACGCAGTGCTGAGGACTTCTGCTCCCAGCCCTTCACGGGCTCTGGCCTCTTGGTTCCCAGTCCCCCATTAGCTGTGTCCCCCTCCCCCAGCCTCAGCCCTGCGTTTACTGCAGATCTTCACTCCCCTCAGCTAGGCGAGGGGGTTGGCTCTGCAGCCACTAAAGCATCTGCTGACTCTGGTCTTGCTGATACTGTCTCACATATTGGGGTATTTAGCTTTCAGGAAGGATTGATCAGAGTTACTGGCGCTGGGAGGTGGGAGAGGAGAGGCTGAGAGGGAGTTTGCTCCTCACACTCTGTAGGGCCATGTTCAACCCTGGTAGCCTCCATGTTACCTCATCCTCCACCCTCCCCCGTGTGTGTCTGCTCATGTGTCAGAGTGTCACCTTCTGATCATAATGCCACTGGCCTCAGCAGAGCTCCCCGACAGGAGCTACGTCACGATGGGGTTATGGTACTGAGAGTAAAATACATCGCAAGGAGGGTGTAATTATCCTCAAAGCAAGCACTACAGTGCATTAAGGGAAAGAATTAAAGTCCTTTATTACTAAAAAGTACACTTGAAAGGATTGGATTTTTGTTAATAAATTGTAGTAAATGTTGATTTCACTGCACATGCATGAGAACGGCCATACTGCGTCAGGCCAAAGATCCAGCAAGCCCAGTACCCTGTCCTCTGACAGTGGCCAGTGCCAGGTGCCCCAAAGGGAATGAACAGAACAGGGAACCATCAAGTGATCCATCCCCTCTTGTCCATTCCCAGCTTCTGGCAAACAGGCTAGAGACACCATCCCTGCCCAGCCTGGCTAATAGCCACTGATGGTCCGATCTTCCAAGGATCTATCTAGCTCCCTTTTGAAGCCGTTATAGTAATGCAAACACACACACACACACACACACACACACGAAAAAAATATATAGGCAAAATGGCAAAAATGCTGCTGGAGTAAGTTGAGTTTGATTTACAGGTATTTACACAGTAGATTTTGTGTGCGACATTGACAATTTGTGTTTGAACCGTTCTAAAGATCTAGCTTTTTTGGAATCTCAACATTTAATTACATAATTATTGTCTGACCCCGCCCATAACTGCCCACAGCTCTGAACACTGAAGTTGGAGAAAGGGCTAAAAAATAGACATTGATATCAGCTGTTGAAATTATTAATAAAAAATAGACATAACGGATTCAGCCAAGCCTACCAAACAGCAATCGCAATATGCCAGGGGATGGAAATTCACAGCTAAGGCACCAACCTTAATTCTCCCCTGTAGTGACAACAGGCAATCGCCATAGGGCTACGGATTAGGCATGTTAGTGTATAAAGTCCCAGATGAGACTACACTGATTTGTACAGACACATGAGATTTTTCCCTCAGGGTGTCAAGTACCAGCGGGGGAGCCGTGTTAATCTGGATCTGTAAAAGCAGCAAAGAATCCTGTGGCACCTTATAGACTAACGGACGTTTTGGAGCATGAGCTTTCGTGGGTGAATACCCACTTCGTCGGATTCCCTCAGGGTATCACCTTCACTGGGTTGTTCCTTTTTATTGGTAATTCCCAGAAGTCAATGGATCAATAACATTCTATCAGTGATGACGTGGCCTTTCAGATTTCTGGGGAATGTCTATAATTTTGCACTAGGGTCCTGGTCCTTGGAGAGATGGAGCCTTGGTAATATCCGGCCAAGCCTAAGAAGGATTTGGACCTGTTTGATTTTGGGACAGGCCACTTTTGCATAGCATTCACTTTGGCCTGTAGGGGATGATAGTTCCTTGACCAACCTGGTGTCCAAGGTAAGTCAATCTGTTTAGGCCTATTTGACACTTTTAGCCTTAACAGTTAGTCCTGCCTTGTAGATGCTCCAGGTGTTCTGCCCATGAATCAGAAAGAAGGCCACATCATCAAGGTAGGCGACTGCAGATTCTCCCAATCCCACTAGGAGACTTTACAAGTTTCTGGAAGGTGGCGTGTGCATTTCGCAGCCGAAAGGGAGCACGTTAAATTCATACAGCCCTACATGGGCGATGAAGGCTGACCTTTCCTTGGCGGATTCATCTAGCGGTACCTGCCAGAACCCATTGGTTAAGTCTAAGGTGGAGATGAACTGGGCACATCCCAGTTTCTCCAATAGCTCATCTGTGCGTGGCATTGGATAGTTGTCTGGTTGAGTCACAGCATTTAACTTACAGTAGTCCATGCACAAATGTATCTCCCCATCTGGTTTGGGAACTAGAACCTCTGGAGATGCCCATGCATTTTTAGAGGCGGGGATTACCCCATCTGTCACATGTCCTGGGTCTCCGTTCTATAGCAGTTTTGGCTTGAGGAGACACCCGGTAAGGTTGGGCTCTAATTGGCGAGCATTACTTATGTCAAATGTGTGGTATGCCTGTTTGGTCCGTCCTGGGCTGGCTGAGAACATCGGCGCAAAGCTAGTGCACAGCTCCTTGATCTGCTGTTGCTGAATACGTCTGAGGGTCATGGAGAGGTTCACCTCTTCCAGGCCTGCGTCACTTTTCCTTGATAGTAGACACCTTCAGGCCACTCAGTGTCATCTCCTCCTGGGCTGTAAACTGGAAAACCTTGAATTCTCTGGAATAAAGGGCTTTAGAGAATTAACATGGTACACTTCAGGCTTTAGGGTTGAGGTGGGGGATGCTAGGAGATAGTTAACAGCTCCCAGGCGCTCTTGGACAATAAATGGCCCATCCCACAATGCTTCCATCTTATGGGCCTGGAGTGCCTTCAAGACCATGACCTGGTCCCCTGCTTTGAAGGAACGCTCTCTGGCATGTTTATCATGCCAGGCCTTTGCTCTTCCTGAGCATCTTTTAGGTTTTCTCTAGCAAGGGATAAAGGGTTTCAGAGGGTGTTTTGTAGGTTATTTACAAAGTCCAGAATGTTAGTTCCTGGAGAAGGCATAAACCCCTCCCATTGCTGCTTTACCAACTGTAAATGCCCCTTAACCTCATGGCCATACACAAATTCAAATGATGAAAACCTAAACTGGGATGTGGCACAGCCTGTAGGCAAAGAGCAACTGCTGCAACACTAGGTCCCAATCATTGGAGTGCTCATTTACGAATTTTATTAAACTTCTCCACCAGGCCATTTGTTTGATGGTGCTAAGGGTTGGCAGCCAGGTCGTTCACCCCATGAGCTTTCCAAAGGCTTTTCGTGGTCCTTGCCAGGAAATTAGTTTCTGAATCTGTAAGGATGTCGGAGGCCAACCTACCCTGGCAAAATGTCTGTTAATGCCTCGCACACTCTTTTAGCCCTGGTGTTGCTTAGAGCTACTGCTTCCGGCCATCACGTGGCAAAATCCACGAAAGTCAGTAGGTACTGCTTTCCTCTGGGGGTCTTTTTCAGAAAAGGACCCAGAATATGCACAGCTGCTCGCTGAAATGGAACCTCAATTATGGGGAGTGGCTGGAGAGGGATTTTGACCTGGTCTTGGGGTTTTCCCATTCTTTGGCACACCTGACAAGAGTGGACTTGGGTAGAAATGTCCTTGCCCATTTCCTCCCAGTGGAATGACCTCCCCAAATGGTCTTTGGTCCAGTTCAACGCAGCCTGGCCACTAGGATGATGGTGGGCTAAGCTCAAGAGCTTTACCCGCATAAAAGACCCCCTAAGCTTATTTCTACCAGCTTAGGTTAAATCTTCCCCAAGGCGCAAATCCTTTTCTTGTCCTTGGATGGTATTGCTGCCACCGCCAAGTGATTTAGATAAAAATCCAGGAAAAAGGGCCACTTGGAGTCTGTTTCCCCAAAATATTCCCCCAAACCCCTTCACCCCCTTTCCTGAGGAGGCTTGAGAATAATATCCTCACCAATTGGTACAATGTGAGCACAGACCAAACCCTTGGGTTTTTAGGACACTGAAAAAAAAAATCAATCAAGTTCTTAAAAGAAGAATTTTATTTAAAAAAAAAAAAGTAAAAGAATCACACCTGCAAAATCAGGATAGAAGGTAACTTTACAGGATAAATAAAAAGATTTAAAATACAGAGGAATCCCCTCTGACTCTGCTTTCCTGTTACAAAACAGGAATTAAATTACCCCTTAGCAACGGGAAAATTCACAAGCTAAAACAAAAGATAATCTAACACGTTTCCTTCCCTTTACTTAAAATTTTTGTAATCTTAGATACTCATTTCTGGTAGGTTTTTTGAAAGAATCTTTTCTTCTTATTGGTCCTCTTGGTCAGGTGCCAACCAGGTTATTTGAGCTTCTTAACTCCTCACAGGCAAAGGAGGGATTTTATGCTACTCTTAGCTGTATGTTTATGACAAGGTGTGATTGTGATATGAGAAGATCTGGGTCTGAGTCCCCCATTGTGCGATGAAAGGAGAGAGGTGCCTGTGTACCTGGAGCTTCCAGTCTGTCTCGTTTCTGCACTGAGCGGTGCATGTTGTCAGGAGGAAACGGGACTGTTTGCCGTGGGGATGGTCAGCAGTGAGATGGGATCTGAGAGCAGTCTGTGTGCTTCACGATGGGTGAGTGAATGGAGACTGTTAGCTGGAACTTCTGTGAGTAAGGATGAAAGAGTTGTAAAAAGGGGTGAAGGGCTGTTCAATTGACCAAGTGTGCGGCTGTTTCTGGGAGCAGGCCCAGTATCTGAGTGTAGAGCAGGTGTCGGTAGCTCCTGTACAGCGCAGCTCACCTAAAACCACGTTCTGCCTTAGCAAAGGTAAGGTTCTTGATTCTGTGCCATGGTTGTCGTTTTCCCTAGTACTTTACTGATAGGCACCATCTCAAATGGCCGGGGGCACATAGGTGTGTTGTTGGAGTAAAGAAAGGGTCATTGCTGACGTGGGTCAGAATTAGGATTACATTGGTGTGTCCCTTATCTCTGCTTTTGCTGATCTCTCTTCTGGAGGG
This sequence comes from Mauremys reevesii, assembly GCF_016161935.1. NCBI lineage: Eukaryota > Metazoa > Chordata > Testudines > Geoemydidae > Mauremys > Mauremys reevesii. The sequence continues at coordinate 1,520,168 of NC_052636.1, forward strand.
GCACCAGACAGCTCTGGGCAACCTTAAGTCCTGAATTATCATTTTTTGGAAGTGAATTTCCTAGCTTTTCCCAGAGCAATGTTGGCAGGCGGAGTTAGCAGCGCTATAGGCAGTTGTGGGTCTCACACAAGTTTGCAATCGGAGGCACAGAGAAGTGCAATGACTTCCACAGGCCTGCTGGGTGACCTGGGGTAAGAGCCAGGAATTGTCCCTGTCCAGTGTTCTCTTTACGGAGTTGCTGGCAGATTCGTGCCAGCTGATGAGTGAGAAGTGACGACTCCCTCTTAGGTGGATGGGCCAATCCCGGGGCCCGTTACCTCTGGGTGATTGATTTTCCATTCCAAGTCCATAAAGTAGATGTTCAATGTCAATGCCTTGTTCCGTACATGTGACCCATACGCTGATCTCTCAGTCACTGAGTCTTGACCAGTGATGAGCTTTCTGTAGACACCTCGCAGGACCCTCCTCCAAGCGATGTGTTTGGTGTGGTGGGTTTGTCAGGTCTCAGGGGAGAGCTGCTGGCAAATCCCAAGTGACCCTTTGCCAAGGGATCTCTGTGTCACTGTCTGACCCCCCTAGGCCAGGGAGAGGGCGACTTTCTGCCAATGGCCTTCAGGGCGGGTGCTGAGTTCACTGCGGTGCCCCTCATCCCCTCTCCATTTCCCTTCTCGCTGTGCTGTCTGGGACGCTGCCCCGCTTCCTGCTCCCCAGGCCACCCCGTGTCTACTCCATGTGCCAGGCTGCTGGCAACCCCCAGGGAGAGGCCATCCAGCCCCTCAAACTGGTGCCAAACCGCTGGGCCTCAGGCCTTCTGGGGTGCAGCTCTGAGAGTCCCATTGGCCCCTGCCCCAGGGGTGGCGGGGGGGAGTAAATGTGGACAGCTCCCATCAGGATATGGGCCCCTCTTACTTCTGGGAGCATCTCAGTCCCCTTCGGAGTTTACTGGGTCTCGAGTGCAAGTTTCAGCCTGCCCCCCTCTTTGAAACTTTCCCCCCAGAGTCCAAGCAGCAGACAGATAATAAATTCCTTCCATATGAGGTTTTTAATCCCCTTCCTGCCATGTGCTCTGAGCTGCTGGGAACTCAGCTATGGGAAGTCAAGAGCACAACAACAGTCATTTGTCTTATTTAACATCCCATAATAGTCTATCTGGTGTTGATGGACCTTTCCTGCCAGGCAGGGTGTAATGCATTCGGTTGCCAATCAGCACTTCACCTAGCTAAAGTCTCTCTTCTCTCTGGTGATTTACAGAGTCACAGAGGCTCACAATGCAACTGGTCAGATATTAACCCAGGGCAGCAACTCACAAGCATTCAGTAAAGTCTAAACACATTTAAACTACTTGCATCCGAAGAAGTGGGTATTCACCCACGAAAGCTCATGCTGCAAAACGTCTGTTAGTCTATAAGGTGCCACAGGATTCTTTGCTGCTTCTACAGAACCAGACTAACATGGCTACCCCTCTGATACTTGATTCTAAACACATTGTTATAATTCTAATACCTGTTTTAACAATACTAATGCAGGTGAGTCAGACTGATTCCAGCCGTGCGTTTGTCCCTGTTCAGTTAAGACTTGGGAGCTTTTGCAAGAGCTAACACCTCATCTGCCAGTGTCACAGGCAGGCTGGGCAGGGATGGTGTCTCTGGCCTCTGTTTGCCAGAAGCTGGGAATGGGCGACAGGGGATGGATCACTTGATGGTTCCCTGTTCTGTTCGTTCCCTCTGGGGCCCCTGGCACTGGCCGCTGAGCTAGATGGACCATTGCTCTGAGGCAGTGGGACGTTCTTATGTTCACAGTCTCTATCAGGAGTATCTACTCACTTGGACTCTCTGGGGAGCCACAGAAAGAAACAAGATGTGCTGAGGCAAGGAGGCCCCGTCTCAGAGCCCCCGGGGTCGCGCTTGTCAAAAGCTAAAACTAGGCCCAGCCCATGAAAGGGGCACTCCCAGGAGAGACTGGATAAAGGCTGGAGCATCCAACAACTTTGTAAACCTGAGAGAGCTGCCTTGGGGACAGTGACAGGGAGAATCCCCCAGAGTGACTCCTTTGATTCTGCTCTTCTCTGGCCTTTGCTTTATAGAATCATAGAACTGGAAGGGACCTCGAGAGGTAGCTAGTCCGGTCCCCTGCACTCAAGGCAGGACTAAGTATTATCTAGACCATCCCTGAGAGGGGTTTGTCCAGCCTGCTCTTAAAAATCCCCAGTGATGGAGATTCCACAACCTCCCCAGGCAATTTATTCCAGTGCTTAGCCACTCTGACAGGAAGTCTTTTTCCTAATTCCTAAACCATCCCTGCTCCAATTTAAGCCCATTGCTTTTTGTCCTGTCCTCAGAGGTTAAGAAGAACAATTTTTCTCCGTCCTCCTTCTAATAACCTTTTATTTACTTGAAAGCTGTGATCAGGTCCCCTCTCAGTCTTCTCTTCTACAGGCTAAACAAAGACAATTTTTTCAATCTTCCCTCAGAGGTCATGTTTTCTAGACCTTTCATCATTTTTGTTGTTCTTCTCTGGACTTTCTCCAATTTCTCCACATTTCCTGAAATGTGGTGCCCAGAACTGGACACAGTAGTCCAGCTGAGGCTTAATCAGTGTAACAAGAAAGGTTTGTTCAGGTGTGTTAGCAACAAGAAGGTGGTCAAGGAAAGTGTGGGCCCCTTACTGAATGAGGGAAGCAACCTAGTGACAGGGGATGTGGAAAAAGCTAATGCACTCAATGCTTTTTTTGCCTCTGTCTTCACAAACAAGGTCAGCTCCCAGACTGCTGCACTGGGCAGCACAGCATGGGGAGGAGGTGACCAGCCCTCCGTGGAGAAAGAAATGGTTTGGGACTATTTAGAAAAGCTGGACGAGCACCAGTCCATGGGGCCGGATGCGCTGCATCCGAGGGTGCTAAAGGAGTTGGTGGATGTGATTGCAGATTACTGTAAAATTATCATATAATTTGGGAACTCTCACACCTCGGGAACTCTCTCTCTATATATATTCATACAAATAAATGATTTGTTAATAATTTAGCAAATTTTAATAATTTAACAAACTGAAACTCAACAAGGCAGATGGAGTTAATACAGAAAGTACATTTGGACGACCATACTTACACCCTTATCTTTCTTAACCTTCTTAACCATTATCTTACAGACTTAACCGTTCCCTTTCTCATCACCGTCATTGTCCTCGTCTTCCCCGGTGGCCGTCATTCTGGCCCCTCCCAAGGTCTACATCTCTCCACCCTCTGCTGCCCCTGGGAAGTTACTTGTTTAGTAGGTTAAGCTGACGCTGCCATGTCCAATGCATATTGAAGAAGTCCGTATTTGTATTTCCTCCCCGTAAGGTGTCCGTTTTCTATTGGTTAGTATATGTATGATAAAAAACAACGAGGAGTACTTGTGGCACCTTAGAGACTAACAAATGTATTTGGGGAGGGGTTCTCAGACGTTTGTACTGGTGACCCGTTTCACACAGCAAGCCTCTGAGTGTGACCCCCCCTTACACATTAAAAACACTTGTTTATATATTTAACACCATTATAAATGCTGGAGGCAAAGCAGGGGTTGGGTTGGAGGCTGACAGCTCGTGGCTCCCCCCAGGTAATGAGGGATCCCGACCCCCAGTTTGAGAACCCCTGTATTTGGGCAGAAGCTTTCGTGGGCTAAAACCCAGTTCATCAGATGCATGCAGTGGGAAAATACAGTAGGAAGATAGATATATATACACACACACAGAGAACATGAAAAAATGGGGGTTGCCATATCAACTCTAACAAAACTAGTCAATTAAGGTAGGTTATTAGCAGCAGCACTGATAAGGCCCAGATGAATGCGTGGAGGCAAACAATTGCGGAGTCGCTTAAAGCATTACAGGAACAGAGGAGGGACGCACATGATGAGACCATGGTCAGGCTCATGGGGGAGAGAAGGCCCATAGCCAGGCAGACTGTGATTTTGATTCTTTGTTTTTATACCCCTGTAACTAGCTAAGTGATAAAATACACCTAAGTTCTTAAACTATCGGCTTTACAGGCAGGCCTGAATATCTCTGTTCTAACAGTGGGTTCTACCCCTTCCCCCACTCTGTGTCTGTCTTGTCTATTTAGATTGTAAATTCCTCAGGGCCTGGGCCATCTACTATTCTCTGTTTGTACTTGTCCTAGCACAATGGGGACCCACTGTTAGTTGGCCCTGAGGCACTAAGGTAATGAATATGATTTATAATCATAATAATTCTCCTGCCACTTGGAGCCAAGGAAGCTGGCCTTGGGATGTTACTGCTTAAAAATGAGCTGGGATTAAAACCATGGACTATTCTTTGTGACAAGTATCCCACAAATTCCACTGACCTCCCTTGTTTTCTTTGCCTGGAGTAGGGTTTCCAATTTCCAAACTAGATGTGATCTTGCTGCTGGACCGAGGGAAGAGCCGTGGGTCCCGGACCTCCAGGGCTCTGAGAAAGAAGTGCTCCCCAGAGCTGCCTGCACAGGTGAGGAATTGGTTAAACCAACTCAACAACTGTGTGGGAATGTAGGAAACATTTGGGATGCCCTACAAAGACCCCGTGAGCTCTCCAAGCTCAGGATTGTTCCCTGCAGATGTGGAATCATTATGGCAGATGTCACTCATGGCTTCCCTCCTATCCTGACTGACAACTGGCAGCAGGTCCCTCCCCAGTTCGCTTTCCCCTGAGTGTTCTGGTGAGATGTGGACTCAGAACCGATCCCTTCCTCTCTCCTCTGGGGAAGGGTTTGGGGAAAATCAGCTCCTGATAGGTTTGATCTCTCCCACACATATTTTGCCTTGTTCATCCCTTTTTCCGTTCCTCTGTCTGAGATTTCCTCTCTTTCCGGTGCAAGTAGTGATCTATGTCTGGATTCTCTCTGTCTCCCATCAGGTGTTGGGATGGTGAGTGAGAATGAGGAGGAGAAACCCCAACAGGAAAATGCTGAGCAAGTAGAACCACATGGAACGTTATCAGGAAGATCCAAAGGGAATGTTTCCGGGCGTTGTGCACTCCCAGAAAAAGCAAAAGTCTGTGAGACTCAGCAGAGGCCAGAGGAAAACTTCAGTAGCCACTCAGACCTTACTGGAAATGAGAGAATCACCTTGGAAGAGACACGCTACACATGCCATGAGTGTGGGAAAAGCTTCAGTGGGACCTCTGACCTTCTCACACATCAGAAAATCCACAGTGGAGAGAGACCTTTCATGTGCTCTGAGTGCGGGAAAAGCTTCAATCGGAGCTCTTCTCTTATCACGCATTGGAGAGTCCACACGGGTGAGAAACCGTATGGATGCTCTGAGTGCGGAAATGCTTCAATTGGAGCTCCCATGTTATCAGGCACAGGAGAATCCACACGGTGAGAAACCTTATGGATGCTCAGTGCGGAAGCGCTTCAATCGGAGCTCACACCTCATCAGACATCGTAGAATCCACACGGAGAGGCGCTCACGCATGCTCTGAGTGCGGGAAAAGCTTCATTGTGAGTTCTGCCTTGCTCACACATCAGAGAATCCACACTGGTGAGACGCCTTAGACGTGCTCCGAGTGCGGGAAAAGCTTCAATCAAAGCTCAAACCTTATCAGACATCAGCGAATCCACACGGGAGAAACGCCCTACGCGTGCTCCGAGTGCGGGAAAAGCTTCAATGACAGCTCAGCCCTGATCACACATCAGAGAATCCACACGGGAGATAAGCCATATGGATGTCCCGAGTGCGGGAAACGCTTCAATCTGAGCTCAACCCTTATTAGACATCAGCGAATCCACACGGGAGAAATGCCCTACACGTGCTCGAGTGCGGGAAAAGCTTTAGTCAGCGCTCACACCTTATCATACACGGAGAATCCACACGGAGAGAAACCCTACACGTGCTCCGAGTGCGGGAAACGCTTCAGTGATAGCTCAGCCCTCACCACACATCAGAGAATCCACACAGGTGAGAAACCTTATGGGTGCTCTGAGTGTGGGAAAAGCTTCAATCAAAGCTCGACCCTTATTAAACATCAGAAAATCCACATGAGAAAGAACTGTAATAAATCCCTTGACTAGGGCTGGCCAAAGATTTGATTTTTTTTTTTTTTAATGTAGTGATCTGTGCACCATCTTCACGTGGTCTCTCAGCTCCCCCAGATGAGTTGCCTGCTTCTGCCTTTTGCAGCTCACCTTCTTTGGGGTCAGTCCTGTGATCTTTCCTATCAACTCCTTTCCTTCTGAGTCACAGGAGTGTGTGTCCCTCCAGCCAGGAATGTTCATCAGCTCCAGGTGGGGGAGAGGTTTGATCCCAACAAGCTACCCTGAGGCAAAAACTACCTGTGCCTGACATCCACTAGGGCTGCATATGGCGTTGGCTGCTCAAGTTAGTGATCTTGGGGTAAAAAGACAATTAGAGTTGCACGGCCTGGGTAAAAATCTCTGATTGAGGTTTCGGCATCACTAACTATGCACCTGCCTTCGTGGTTGCTCTTTTAGGGTTTATAAGGGTTGGTTTTCTGCTGTATTAATCTGATGGTTTGACTAAACTGACGACTTGATTCCAGCGCAATATCCTTGTTAACTCATTGATTTCCTGATTTGACCTGAACTTTATCACTGTGTTGTTTAACCCTTAGCTGAGTGGTGTCTAGAGTCATTTAGCCTTAGTAGCGTGCACTCTTGGGATTATTTGTTCATGTTAATAAAACAAGTAACTGGGAAATTGAGTCATTTCTTTCAATAAGCAGCGGGGCTGGAACTTTTCTTTGTGTATTTCCCTTTAATTCACTCTCCATTTTCTTCATTTCACACTGTTCTAAGTTAAGGAGCGTGCAGCAACAAACACTGACACAGACCTGTTGCCGCCCGTTCTGTGCAGAGAACAAACCCCTCCTGGAGCAGGGTTGTCACACTGGACTGGAAATGCAGCCGCATGTTCCCAAGCTTTGCTGTCTTTCTCCAATCCTGGCATGAGGGTGACACCTACAGCTCCTTGTAATCACGCCTGGCAGGCAGGAGCCCCCTATGTGCATTGCCTTGGGAGCAGGGGGATCTGGGACACACTGGGGGCTATTTACCCAGAGCTCAGGAGCAATCTGCTCAGGGTGATGCAGGAGAAAAGAGCTCGGCGCTGCTTTCCCCCTTAGTTCTCCTTATCCCCTTTCAGGCTCTCTCTCCTCTTTCCCTTTCTTCCCCTCCCTCTGGCAGGAGGCGTGGTCACTTCCCTGCTCCCAGGGGCGCTCACTCTCCCGTAGCTGGATTGGCCCCCGAGTGCTAATAGGAGCGAGAGCCTGGGTGCGGGTCAGTCCCTGCAGCAGCTCTGGGACACGCAGGGGCAGGAGGAGGAGCAGAGATGGGGCTAGTTCCCACCTCAGACAGTCCCTGGCCCGGTGAGTGTGGCAGCTGCAGCCTGGGTTGGGCTTGAAGGGGCCAGAGCAGTGGGGTGTGGGGGGCTGGTAGGAAGCAAAGCAGGAAAAGAGCCGTGGGGCAGCTCCCGGTGGCCGGGCTCTGTAAGGTACCAGACACTGCTGCCTCCAGAGTGTGCTGGGAGCCGGGGCTGAGCTCCGGGCTGCTGCTGCGGCCCCAGCGGGGCTGGGCCAGGGACGGACTTTCACTGAAGCACTTTCTGCGCCCATCCGAGGTGGGGACTTTCTCCAGCTGGACCCAGCCCCAGTCTCTGCTGACCCTGGCCCCAGGGCAGCTGCCGGGGCCAGCGCTGGGTGGGCTGGACACAGACGCCACCCAAAGTCTCTGGGAGCAGCTCATCGCGCAGCCTCTGGGGATCTGCCCTGGGCAGAGAGCGCCTGGGCGGGACCTGGACAGTGATGGAGCCGCTGTGAGAAACTGCTGGCGGGGAGGGATAGCTCAGTGGTTTGAGCATTGGCCTGCTAAACCCAGGGCTGTGAGTTCAATCCTTGAGGGGGCCACTTAGGGATCTGGGGCAAAAATTGGTCCTGCTAGTGAAGGCAGGGGGCTGGACTCAATGACCTTTCAAGGTCCCTTCCAGTTCTAGGAGATTGGTATATCTCCAATTATTACCTTTATTACCTGTAGGAATTGGCTACTCAGGGTGCACTGAGCATACTCAGTAACATCTGCTGAAGCCACTTCCCTGCACCCTGCCCTTACTTGGAATCAGCTGCTGCAGATGGCTATTTACAGGGGTGGCCAGGATCTGAGGAGGGGTGGAAATGGCCGGGGGTGTAAAGAGGCAGGGTTGGGAGGGCTGAGGTGCAAAATCAGTGATGGGAATGGAGCATGGGGTTAAGCCCAGGGGAAGGAGCTGCCAGATGCTGACAGGCAGGGGCAGAAGGGAGCAGTTACCTTGGTGGGCTGAGACACCAGTGTTTGCAAAAATATGGGGACAGAGGGCTTTTCATTTCCCCTCCACCAACAGCACCTCTCAGCATGGGCTTCCCAGGGCTGGGGTCTTAAAGGCACAGGCACCCCAGCTCCTCTCTGTCTGATGTCACCCACTGAGGTGCTGCAGGAGGCTTGAGTCAGTGAAATATTTTACAGAAACAAAAAAAATCCCTGATCGGTGTATCTGGCTGCATAACGTCACCCCTGTCAAGTTTTAGCAAATTAGGACAAGTCACCAAATAGGAACCACCATATGTATCAGTAGCTGCTGCTGGTAGCAGATCACAGCTCGTCTGCTGGTGGGGAACAAAGATGCATCAGAGGAGAGAGATCAGTCCTAAACCCCCCCACCATTATTTATACATTAGTCATACAATTACATGTCACTTAAAGAAACCTTGTTAAGCAAGCAGGTTCAGCGGTCAAGCAAGAGGTTTCCTTCTGGTCCTCGATTAACCAGGTGTGGTTTTTTTTCCCTAGAGTTTGCAGCCTTGAGACCCTGTCAGACACATTCCTGAGGGCACATCCTGCTCTTCTAAAATGCATGTATCAACAACTTCACCACAATTCTTATCAGGAAGGACATGGAGTCAAGCTGCCCTTCCTGTGCCACCCAAAACCCCTCCCCTCCTGCCTTGGTTAAGCCGAGGCTGCTGCATAGCCATTTACTCCCTGCGACTGGGCTGCTTTTAGCAATAAGTGATGGTGGTTTCAGGCACTTTACTGGTTTGCCAAAATCTCCTGGACAGCATCAGGCTTCACTGCAGAGGATGTGAGGACTTTCCGACCCTGAACCATTCTTTTTAGGTGGCAAATCTGCGGAAATGTCCCAGAGTGGGGTGTCTAGAGAGGAGGTTTTGGAACAACTTGATGATTTAAATATTAATAAGTCAGCAGGGTTCCATGGTAGTCACCCAATAGTGCTGAAGGAACCTGAATGTGAAAAGTGCACAACTACTGACAGCAGCATGTAACCTACCACTGAAATCAGCCACTGTACAAGATGACTGGAGATAGCTAACGTCATACCAATTGTTTTAAAGGGCTCCAGAGGCGATCCTGGCAGTTAGAGGCTGGTCCGCTAACGTCAGTGCCAGGCGCATTGGTTGAAAACCGTAGTAACCGACAGAGCGATGAGAGAGACAGATGAAAGCGATTTGTTGGGTAGAGTCAACATGGGTTTTGTAAAGAGAAATTGTGCCTCACCAATCTATTAGAATTCTCTGAGTGGAGTCGACACACGTGGACAAGGGGATCAGTGGATTAGTGTACTTGGAATTTCAGAAAGATTTTGACAAGCTCCCCACCAAAGACTCTTAAGTAAAGTAAGCAGTCGTAGCATAAGAGACTCCCGAGTGACTTATGCACCGAAAAAAAAAATGTGCACAATTTTTCAAAATTCTGCAAAATGCTGCCAAGTTTATTTGTCAATAAATGTGGCTGCAGCGTGGCAGGGGGAGCACAGGCCACTGGCTGCATGGAGGTGGGAGATTGCCCTGAAGCCCCCACATCCCCCAATACAGGAACTCAGCAGTAGGGCTGCACCTGACCCCGACACAGTGCAAGGGCTGGGCCTGCCCCAGAAACACCCTGGGGCCCTGCCCCCCCGTGCCAGGTGCACCAGGTGTGGCCAGGCAGGCTCATCCCAGCAGGTTCTTAGTGTGCGGAGAGCCAGGGGTGGGGTGAGAGGTTCCGGTGTGGGGCAGGCAGGTGGCTCAGTGGGAGATCTGGATGCACAGGGGCTTGTTGGCAGGGGTTTGGGTGGCAGGGAATGGGATTCTGCAGCGGATCCAGGTGATGGTGGTTGGGCTCAGCGGGGGCTCTGGGTGTGGGAAATGGGGCTTGGCAAGGAGGGTCTGGTGGTGGGGGCTGGGGGTCCAGGTGCTGGGGAGTGGGGCTTGATGGGGTGGGGTCAGTGGGGTGGGGGCTTGTAGAAGGGGTCCAGGTGTAGGGGATAGGGCTTGTCTGGATGAGGTTTGATGGGAAGCCCGGCTGCTGCCGAGGGGACGCCACATACCAGGCCCCCACTTCCCCCGCCAATTCCCCTATTGCCTTGTCTTCTCCATCCCCCTCCCTTCACTCCGAACATGCCTCTCCTGCTGCCCTATTCCATGCAGAATCCCCCCAGGAGTAACGAGAGAGACGGCCCTCTCATGGGTCAGTAACTGGTTAAATGACAGGAAACAGAGGGTAGGAATCAATGGTCAGTCTTCACAGTAGAGAGAGGTAAAGCGCGGGGTCCCCTGGGGATCTGTACTGGGGCCACTCTTGTTCAACATATTCATAAATGAGCTGGAAACAGAGAGATGGCAAAGTCTGCAGCTGATGCAAAGTTACCCAAGATAGTTAAATCCAAAGCAGACTGTGAAGAGGTACAAAGGGGTCTAAAAAAATGGGGGTGATTGAATTTCATCTGCTATGTTGTTGCCCAGGCTCGATAAATGCAAAGTAATGCAGATTAGACAACATAATCCCAACTCTACATATCCAATGATGGGGTCTAAATTAGCTGTTACCACTCAAGAAAGCAATCTTGGTGTCATTGCTGATGGCTCTCTGAAAACAGCCACTCAATGTGCCATGACCGTCAAAAAAGCGAACAAAATGTTGGGAACCATTCATGCAATGGTAGGTAATAAGGCAGAAAATATCATAATGCCTCTAGATAAATCCATGGTACGCCCCACCCAGAAAGGGATATATTAGAATTGGAAAAGGTGCGGAGAAGGACACAAAAATGATTAGTGTTGTGGAGCAGCATCCCTATGAGGAGAGAGGAAAACGTCTGGGTGGGTTCAGCCTGGAAAAGAGACGACTAAGGGGGGATTTGCTAGAGGTCTATAAAATCATGACTGGTGCGGAGGAAGGGAATCAGGAAGTTATTAACCCCTTCACAGAACACAGAAACCAAGGGTCATGTGACAAAATTAACAGGCAGCAGATTTATAACAAAGAAAAGGAAGTACATAAGAACGGCCGTACCGGGTCAGACCAAAGGTCCATCTAGCCCAGTATCTGTCTACCGACAGTGGCCAATGCCAGGTGCCCCAGAGGGAGTGAACCTAACAGGCAATGATCAAGTGATCTCTCTCCTGCCATCCATCTCCACCCTCTGACGAACAGGGGATGGGGACTTTTTCATACAATGCACAATCATCCTGTGGAAAAAAATAGACAAGTTCACGGTGAATAGGTCCATCAGTGGCTTTGCCAAGATGGTCAGAGATGCAAGCCTGTGCTTTGAGTGTCCCTAAGCCTGAGTGACTGCGCCGTGCTGTGAGTACCGGTATCTTCTGTTCATTCCCTCTGAAGCATCTGGGCTTGGCTACTGTCAGAAGCCAGGATACTGCACCAGATGGGACCATCGTTCTGCCCCCGTGTGGCCGTTCTTATGTTATCAGTTTGGCTTTTGCTGATCTGAAGTTCCAAGTTGTACGGTTATTCCCTTGGTTAATACTGCTCCCCCCACGGGCTGTGTGCGCCGTACACCAGCTGAGCTCCATGCCGTAATCAGAACCAGAGTGGGAGCGCGGTTGTGTGCAGGAAAATGTTATCAGAGCAAGGTGCTTTGGGGCAAAAGCTTGTTTCAGGAGGGCTCTGGCTCAGAAACTTCTGGAGCAATTAACCCTGCCCTGCCCCACATGCTGAGCAGTGTATTTCAGGACAATGCGGTAAGCACGTAAACTGTAGAGAAATTAGAATAGTTGGCCTTTAAACAGCCAACAGGCTTTCAGGTGCAGGAGATTAGTGAAAGCTGCATGGCCTGTCAGCGTGCTTCATTCCTCAGAAGGGATCAGGCCTGGGATCCTCGTCTCTCTTAGGTGGCTTACATAATATAAGAACATAAGACTGGCTACACTGTGTCAGACCCATGGTGCTGCCTGAGTGACCAGTGCCAGCGGCGTCAGAGGGCGTGAACAGAACCCGCTTGTTGACCTGAAAGGTGATGAACTTCCACCCTTACCTTTAAACTCCATTACTGTTGATTCCAGCTTACCACACCTCCGGGCAAATCAGGCGTGAACCACTCCTGTGATACAGGCCTGTCTCGATCCAGCTGAAGTGAGGCAGACTTTGGGCCAATGTCAGTTTGGAAAAGGCCCGTTTAACCCAGCAGGTTTCTCCACGTATCCATTGTTGTGAACCGCATGAAGTATGCGGATGCGAACCCCAATGATATCAAACATGAAAGAAACACAAGGCCAGTTCTGGGGAGGATTCCAGAGCCAGGCCTGAGGCTTTAACATCTGCGCTCTAACAGCTGGCCTCCTCAGCACCCATAAAAATAACTGGCTGCAAAAACAAAATTAAAAAACCAAAACCAACCAACCCAGAAAAGCTACGGTCATGCCTCCATCTCCTGCCCGACGTGACGTCTTTGCTTTGCAAACAAGAAACCTGGGGAACGCTGTGACTGTTATACCAACTGAATAAAAAGTTACACATCTTGGCTCAAATAACTTTCCTCTTAACAGACTATTTATTTTAAAGCTTATCAAAATCAATTCCATTTGAAATAGAAATAATTACAGTCTATCCTGGGTCTCTATTCTCACACATGCTATTTCTCTCACCTATTCCCCCACTCTAATTCCTTTGGAGTGAGGGTTTAATTTCAGGATTAGCCACCATTTCCTGTATAGTAGGAGGGGGCGGGGAGAGAAGAAGAAAACTTTGAGGTTTATAATATAATTCAGGTTATCACATAATCAGTCTCTTACTTTACTCTAATTTACTTCATGTTTAATTCCATTTTCACTGGTAAAAATTTAACATTACAAAATATAAACCTATAGGGCTGTTTCCACCCAGCCAGCTTTGTGTGAAGACACATTCTACAATAACCTAGGAGCCTTCCATTCTTCTTGAGTGATTGCTCAATGCATTCCAGTTAGGTGTGCGCGCGCGCGTGCAGCTTCTCGAACTTTTTCCCCTAGCAGCCGGCGGGCCGGCTGGGCGCCCCCTGGAGTGGCGCCGCTATGGCGCTAAATATATACCCCAGCCGGCCCGTCCGCTCCTCAGTTCCTTCTTACCGCCCGTGGCGGCGGTCGGAACTGTGGAGTGCTCTCTGCCCTCCACCACCTAGCCTTCACTCTTCGTTTTTGTATATATATAGTTAGTTGTATAGTTAGTGTTTCAGTTCTTATAGTTGTCTTAGTATAGTTGTTCTAGATAGTAGTTGGTTAAGGGGCTTCCCCCTTTTCCCTCCCAGTGCGGGCTCATGCCCAGGGCACCGGGATTCAAACCCTAAGCTGTGTGCCAAAAGCCTATGCCGTTGGAGATCCACACGGCGCTTGCCTCCGTTGCCTCGGAGAAGGACATCGCACCGACAAGTCGTTATCTGTTCTGCTTTAAGCCACGGACACGCAAAGCAGGACCACAGGCTTAAGCAGATACTTATGGGCGTCGCTCCAACCGGCGGCACCAGCGGCGCCGGCACGAGACCTCCTCGGTTCAGGCGCACCAGCGGCACGGGCCGCCCGGTACGAGTCCCGCAGGCCCCACCCGGCGCGAAGCCGGCACCGCTCACTCGCCGGCGAGGAGCGTGGGCTTCGCCAAAGCCATAGCTAAGTCCCGTGCTGAGGACTCAGCTAAAGTGCTTGTGCGCGGCGCCCAGTGGTGACGCGCGCAAGGCAGACACTGGGCGTTGACTCCGCCAGGTCCGTCGAGTCGGTACCGCGCGCTCCCGGTGCCGTCGGAGTTGAGCCAAGGCTGCCGGCGGCGCGGAGGCGTACTCCGCGCCGCGAGCTAATTCAGCTCGTAGAGGCACGAGCCTCCGGCCCCGGCACGCCGGTGCGGGCTGTTCCGTCGGCTGGAAAACCGGCGAGGATGGTCCGACCTCCGTCTGTGGGCCACGGCACGGTCGACCTCTCGGTCCGCTCGCTCTAGGACCGTCGCGCTCGCCGTCCAGCGGTCGAGATCTCGGCACCGCTCCCCATCGCGGTACCGCTCGCCATCGCCGCCCGGTCGCGGTCGGTACCGATCGTCATCCGGTACGGTCGCCTCGGCACGGTCAAGGTCGATCACCGTCGCGTCGGCGCGGCGAGTCCCGTCCGGCACCGTTCCGACACGGAACTCCGCGGCGCTCCGGCACGCCGGTCCGGCTCCGGTCGAGCTCCGGAACGGTCGAGCTCCCGGCACGCGATGGCCGTTGGTCGAGTCTCCTCCGGTACGGACGGGCGGACACGGGCCTCCAGACCATCCGGCAGTATTCCGCAAGCCTCGGCCGGGCTCCGCCCCACCCTGGCCGTCTCGTCCGGCGCCGGTCGCCTCTGGCGCGGATGGCACCGGCTCATGCCGCCAACCCCACGACCATCCGCAAGGTGCTCAGCAGTGGGGATTCTGGGTGCCCTGGGGTCATCCACGAGCGCCAAGGCATTCCGCTTCCCCACGAGACATCGCCGCGGGCGCCGGGTGCCAGGCGTCGATCAGTCGCCCTCCGGGTCACCTCGCGAGCCCTCGATGCAGCAGGACCACCAGGCCCCGTCCAGCCTGACCTGGCTGGGCGCCTCTGGGCCCCTCAGTGGAGGCCATCGGCCAAGCAATGTCCTCCTCGCCGTCCCGGACCAGGCGGTGGCTGGGACTTCTGCTAAAGACCCGCCCCCATTGACCTCAAGGCCCACCAGGAACTACTCCGTCGGGTGGCGGCGGCCATGGGCCTTCGGTGGCAGAGGTCCAGGAGGATGAGGACCCCATAACTAATGTGGTCGGTTCGGACACTCCAGTGCGCGTGGCACTGCCTTTTGTGAAGACCATACAAAGAAGCGCGTACGCTCTGGCAAACACCAGCGTCCATCCCCCACGGCGCGGGGTAAGCGGAAGTACTCAGCCCCCTACGGGCTATGAGTACTTATACTCGCGCAACCCGGACTCGCTTGTCGTGCAGTCTGTGAATGGCCGTGAGCGGGCAGTCAACGGCCCGGCGCCCAAATCAAGGGCGCTCGGAGGATGGACCTGCTAGGCCGTAAAGTCGCGCGGGCGGACTGCAGATGCGCATAGCTAACAAATGGTCCTCCTGGCCAGGTATGTGTTTGACATCTTGACATCCCTGGCAAAATACACGAACTTCTGCCGACAACTTCCGCCAGGAGTTCTCAGCGATGCTCGAGGAGGAAAGGCGTCCTCACGCTCGTCCATTACGGCGGCCCTCGGCCGGCGGACTCGAGCGCGGACAATAGCGACAGGGGTGGCGATCGTCGCATCTCATGGCTGCAATCCTCGCTCCCACAAGAGGTGCAGTACCGCGCTGCAGGACCTGCCATTTGACACGAAGGCCTATTCTCCGAAAAGACCGATTCGCGGATACAGACCTTGAAGATGGGCGTATCGCCATCACGAACTCTTGGCATGCACCGCCCGGCTCCATAGCGCCGGTCTTTCCGGCAACAGGCCCCTCGGTCCTTCCCGCAGCAGCGTTACCGTCCGTACCGTCTGAGCGTCAGGGACAAAATCACGGCGGCCTTGGGTAACCGTCGCAGCCAGTCCCAGGCCTCTTCCAAGGGCCCGCAAGGGTCAAGCAGGCCTCTGATGGGACGCCGGGCGGCCATCACTCTCCATCTCGGATCCTCCCGTTTGTTTTCCAACCGCCTCTCCTATTTTTCGTCCTGCGTGGTCCCGAATAACATCGGACAGCTGGGTTCTTCAGACTGTCCAGTCGGGATACCGTCTACAATTTGTTCGCCCTCCTTCCCACCCACCCTCCCTGTCCCTCTTCAGGGACCCATCTCCTGAGCAAGTCCTCCTGCAAGAGGTCCAGACTCTACTGGCGTGGGTGCCATAGAGGTAGTGCCTCCAGACAGGCAGGGCAGGGATTCTATTCCGCTATTTCCTTATCCCAAGGCGAAAGGAGGTTCACGTCCTATTCTGGACCTCATGAGCTGAACAAATACCTGCTCAAGCCCAAATTTCGCATGGTCACCTTAGGGACCATCATTCCCTCTCTGGATCCGGGAGATTGGTTTGCCGCCCTCGACATGAAGGCGCTTACTTCCATGTAATTTACCCCCTCACAGGCGCTTCCTTCGGTTTCTAGTCAGCAAAGACCACTACCAGTTCGCGTGTTACCCTTGGACTCGCCACGGCACGAGGGTGTTTACAAAGTGCATGGCAGTGGTAGCAGCAGCCCTACGCAGGCGCCAGATCCATGTCTACCCTATCTGGGCGACTGGTTGATTCGGGGCAGTGCGAGGCTGAGTACAGCGACAGGTGGCGGAAATCCTGTCCTCTTTCAACACCTCGGTCTGCTTGTCAATGCCGAAGTCTACCCTGCTCGGCACAGCGGGTGGAATTCGTTAGCGCGATCCTCGACTCCTCGGTGGGCGCGCCTGCCTGCAGCGATCTCGGCACCTGGCGATGGCCTCCTCATCAGGGAGCTGGTCAGCTTTCCGACCACGGCGGTGCGGTCATGCCTCCGCCTCCTCGGTCACATGGCATCGATGTACATATGTCACGGCGTCAGCGCGACTCCACCTCCGTCCGTTCAGTGCGTGGCTGGCGTCGGTGTACCGCCCGCACCGCGACCACGCCGACATGGTGGTCACGGTCACGAACCGACCCTCGAGTCCCTCCGCTGGTGGCTCGACCCAGAGATCGTCTGCGCTGGAGTACCGTTCCACCCTCCTGCGTCCGTCCGCGGCGCTGACCACGGGCGCCTCAGCGCGGTTGGGAGCTCACCTGGGGACCTTCACACGCAAGGCCTCTGGTCGCCCCAGGGCTCGCTCTCACATCAATGTCCATGAGCTCCGGGCGATCCGTTTTGCATGTCACGCCTTTGGACCAGCCTGCAAGGCCGCTGGGTGACAGTATTCACGGACAACACAACAGCTCTAGCCTATGTGAACAAGCAGGGCGGAGCTGCTCGTCCCCCTCTGCAAGGAGGCGATCCTCCTCTGGGACTTCTCGTGACCCACTCCATTCACCTGGGCGTCCTTTCTTCCGGGAGTGCAGAACACGCTAGCCGACCGCCTCAGCAGGTCGTTTCTCTCCCACAGTGGTCCTCCGTCCCGGCGTGGTACACACGATTTTCAGAGGTGGGGTTTCCCGGGTCGACCTCTTCGCCTCCAGAGGCGAACAGGAAGTGTCTCAGTTCTGCTCGTTCGAGGCACTCGCCGGGATCTCTGTCCGCGCCTTCCTCTATCCGTGGCAGGCTCATCTCCTCTATGCCTTCCCTCCGTTTCGCTAGTGCACAGAGTGCTCCAGAAGCCGGAGGATCGAGCCACCATGATACTCGTGGCTCGGCCTGGCGCGGCAGCATTGGTACACCCTGCTGCTCGGGCTCTCCGTTCGGGAGCCATCACCCTCCCATTGTGGCCGGACCTCATCACACAGGACTTGACAGACTCCTCCACCCCAATCTGCAATCTCTCCATCTTACAGCCTGGTTCCTGCGTGGTTGACCCACGCAGAGAGAGATGTTCGGCAGCCGTACAGCAGGTCCTGCTTGAAAGTGAAAGCCTTCCACCCATTACTACATGGCAAATGGAAGAGGTTCGCGCTCTGGTGTGACCAACAGGGGCTCAACCCTTCGTGGTACCCATCACTACCATCCTGGACTACCTATGGTACCAAGGAGCAGGGTCTGGCGGTTTCCTCTTTGAGAGTCCACCTCGCGCGGTGTCCGCCTTTCGTCCGTGTCGGCGGAGGTGGACCATCTTTTCCAATCCGATGGTCTCCCGCTTCCTGAAGGGCCTCGACCGCTTGTACCCGCGGTGCGTCGCCCTGCCCGACCTGGGACCTGAACCTCGTCCTGGCCAGACTCACGGGTCCTCCATTGAGCCTATGGCCACGTGTTCTCTACTCTACCTCTCCTATAAGGCGGCCTTCCTGGTTGCCATAACGCCGGCAAGGAGAGTCTCGGAGCTAAAAGCATTGTGGTGGGCCCTCCTATACCGTCTTCCACGCGGATAAGAGTGCAACCGCCCTCACCCGGCCTTCCTACCAAAGGTGGTCTCGGCCTTCCACCTTAATCAGGACATCTTCCTCAGGTCTTCTTCCGAAGCCCGCCGCCCGGGAGCAACAGCTCCACACCCTCGGCGTCCGTGGCGCTGGCGTTTCATCGACCGGACAAGGCCTTTTGGCGTTCCACAGCTCTTCATGCGTCGCTGATCGCATGGCGAGCCAGTCTCTACCAACGCATTGCCTCCTGGGTGACCCAATGCATCCGGTCATGCTACGAGCTAGCTCACGTGACTCCATGCCGACTCACCGCTCACTCTCACGAGGCGCAAGCCTGCGTCCGCCGCCTTCTGAGCCATGTCCCCATCCAGGACATCTGCAGGCGCTACCTGGTCTTCAGTCCACACCTGCCTCCCACTACAGCGTTGGTGCAGCAGTCTAGAGCAGCGCAGCCTTGGCTCCAGCGGTTTTACACTCCATAGCGTCTCACTCCGACCCCGCCTAAGGTAAGGCTTGGGATTCACCTAACTGGAATGCATTGGAGCAATCACTCGAAGAAGAAAAAGACGGTTTACTCACCTGTAGTAACTGGTGTTCTTGAGAATGTGTTGCTCAATCCATTCCAGACCACTTCTCCACTTCCCCACTGTCGGAGTAGCCGGCAGAAGGAACTGAGGCGGACGGGCGGCTGGGAGTATATATTTA
This sequence comes from Mauremys reevesii, assembly GCF_016161935.1. NCBI lineage: Eukaryota > Metazoa > Chordata > Testudines > Geoemydidae > Mauremys > Mauremys reevesii. The sequence continues at coordinate 1,539,102 of NC_052636.1, forward strand.
GCGCCATGCGGCGCCACTCCAGGGAAGCCCAGCCGACCCGCGGGGTTGCTAGGAAAAAGTTCGGAGAAGCCGTGCATGTGGCCCACACTAACTGGAATAGTTGGAGCAACACATCTCGAAGAACACCAGTTACTACAGGTGAGTAACCGTCTTTTCTCGTAGTTCTCACCATGACATCCCTGTAGAGGCTCTCTGAGCGGGGTCCAGCAGAGCCTCTCCTGGTGAAATACACAGCCACCTCCTCGAAGGTCACGGCCCCTGAAAGAGCAAGGAGTCCAACACTCCAGGACCTGCTGCCCCACTCCACAGCCCCACTATTCACGGAACCAGCAGCACCAGGTAAATGGAGGCTCCGGAGGCCCATGTTAACAGCGTCCACCCACCTTGCCTAGAGCAGCCAGGGAGCCATCAGAGGTAGAAAGAGAGAACGTTTGTGTCTCCCAGCTGACAGATGGAGGCAGGGTCATCACATTTATCACATACCCACTAGCCAGGCTTGATGCAGGAGATGGGGCTGTCTCTGGACCCTGCTGGTGGCTCCTTGATAGGAATCCCAACACTCTCCAAATAAAATATGGAAGAAAAGGGGAAGTCAATAAGTAAAGACTAGAAGTTAGAAGGTCAGAATTGTAGAAAATTGGTAAGAGGAAGCTATCAGAAATCAATGATCAATCAATGAAAAATAAGAAGGAAGTTTTTAAAAGTATATTAAGTACAAAATTAATCCTAACAATGGTAGTGAAAGTAGAAGTACTAGATGGAAATGGCAGAATTATCAAAAATAATGCAGAAGAGGTAAAGTGTTCAATAAATATTTCTCTCCTGGATTTGGAGAAAAACAAGATGATGTAACTCATATCTTTTACTTAAGGTGTTGGCAATGACACTTTCCATTCAACAACAACTCATGAAGGGCGTTAAACAGCGGCTATTAAAGTTAGGCGTGTTTAAATCCATGCGGGTCCAGATAACAAGAGTTTTCAAAAGACCTGGTGGAGGCGCGTGGTGGACTGTTAATGATGATTTTCATTAGGACTTGTACGCTGGGGAAATTCCATAAGACTGGAATAAAGCTAATGCTGTGCCAATATTTAAAAGCGTGTAAAAAGAGAGTAGCCCAGCTAATTACAAGAGTGCAGCAGCCGATACTGGATTTCATTAATAATAAAAGGAGAATTTAAGGAGGGTAATATGAGTGGTAGTTGCCCATTAACAAAGGTTTAGACACAACAGATTCTGTCAAACTAATAACTGGATATCCCTTACTGGGTGAGATCAAAAGTTTGGTGCAACTAATAAGTATTGATGTAACATACCTGAACTGATAAGGCATATGACTTGTAGGTTCCAGCAGAATATTTTGACTAGAAAACTAGCAAGATACAAAATACACAGGGCATATATTAAATAGGTTAAAAACTGGGATTGTAAATGGGGAACCATGGTCGAGTGGATTTCTTTCTAGGAGCTTCCCCTGCACAGTTGGTTCTTGGCTCTGTACTATTTAACATTCTTATCAATGACCTGGAAGAGGATATAAAATCATCAGTGATAAAGTTTGCAGTTGCCACAAAAAGATTGAAATTGGTGGCTAACTAATGAAGTGTCAGTAGATTCTGGCTCCAGCACTTTTCCGGGAGCCTGGGAAGTTTTCCCAGCCCTGGCTGAGGGGTTATTTCCTGTTCCACAAGGGAAGTTCATTTCCCAACCCCGTGCACTGTGGAAAGTGGGCCTAGCTGACACTACCCTCCACATTCAGCAGCATAGTGGTAAGGATTATAATATCATTAGGACATAATATGATGAGGCATTTTGTGCAAGATGCATCATGTGC